>NW_019948692.1:5719-19908 GCF_002910315.2 Salvelinus sp. IW2-2015
TAATCTGACTTATAGTGTAGACAATGAGAATGTGATATTACCAAAGCATTTCAAACGGTCACTGAAACTGAGTAGTATGCTAAGCATAAGAGTAGAGTTAGGGAAGGATATCTCAGTTGAGTTCTATGTAGACCAACTGGGGTCCTTCACTCCTTGGCAGTACAGAACTATGGGCCTTTTGGGAAGGTATTTGTGTAGATCACCCTGTAATTCGTGGAATCAGGTCGTAGCTCACACTGAAAGGGGTGGCTACGTAAACTCACATACCCAATATGGGAACAGATGGAGTATGGTAAAGGTGAGGGTTTTTGAATGCCATCCGGAGCAGGGGAAGTATTGTATAAAGGTACGACTTACCATCAAGAATGTAAACACCAAGGATCTTGGGTTGTGGTATATTGGCTTTGACCAGGTTTTGACCGACACTATGGTGCAATTCGAGGTAGCAGAGGTAAGAGTTGATGAGGATGCCAGGGCAAGTCAGAATCCAATCAGTCTCCCTAACAAAACTAATATTCCTGATATAGTCATCCAGGGCCAAGGGCAGGTACGAATAGTCCAGACAAAAGACCTTAAGGAATGGATTCAATATACGGCCAGATCAGTAGCTAAAGAAGAATGTTATGCCTGTGCCACAGCTAAACCTAAGTTGACTACTATCCCTTTTCCACTCAATGGAATTAGTTCACCTAGGGGAATGGCCTGTATGGTACAGCTGTTCATGAAAGCAGGAATGCCAGATAKTGACAGTTGTACTGATCTGCACTATTTGTATCCACATGTACCCCTTAAATCTAGGCTACCTCCCTTCACAGTGACTGGAGGAGACTATTACTGTTTGGCCCGATACAACATGAATGGGAAAGATGTAGGGGAAGTGAGTACTTGCAACAGCACGGAGAATATTACAGCAGATGAGACCATGAGAGATCTGGCAGGCTGGTTGAGCTCTGGGGATTTCAGTAAGATAAGGAGGCCAAGGGCTGACATCTGGTGGTTGTGTGGGGGAATGACGTTATGGACGAGTTCAAAGCTAGAAATCAGATACTAGCAGGATTGGGATCAAGCATCTTCTGGTGATAACAGCTGCAACTAGGTGGATGGGATGTCAGAATAGAATAGCCGTGGATATGTTACTGACTGTAAAGGGTGGGGGAGGTGTATGAGGTTTTCATCCCCGATAACACAGCTCTAGACGGATCAGTGACCAAGGCCCTGGCAGAGAACTCTGGGGTAGATAATGCTCTTACAAATTGATTTGACAGTATGTTTGGGAAATGGAAAATTGTCATAATCACTGTGTTGTGGGCCACTTTCACCTGTATGAGTGTTTTGGTTCTGTGTGAATGCTGTTTGATTCTGGGTGTGAAAGGTCTCATTTCCAGGACTCTGGAGTAATCGATGACAATACAGATGATAAGATACGGACCGATTCCAAGTTCTGACCAGTGGAAGGATGAATACTGGTTCCCAGACAGAGGATGGATCCGGCTCCTTCACATWCGAGGAGCCTAAGCTGGATGAGACATTTTTAATGTTTAMTTTTTTTTAGGTTGCTTCTTGTTTTTATGTTTAGACTATTTTTTTGATGAAGATTATAACGAATATTCTGACAAAAATAGTTATGATTCTGATGTAGGCCTGGAACAGTCAATGTAAATACATATATTGGGTTTTTTGTGTGGTTGATTTTGAGTATAATGGATAAATCGAATGTAAATACATGTATTGTTTTGGTATATTCTTGTATAAAATTAATGTTTACAAATAGTGTTTGATATACCCATTGACTCGGTACCGGTACCCCTGTATATAAACTCCACATTGACTCGGGTACTGGTACCCTCTGTATATAACCTCCACATTGACTCGGTACCGGTACCCCCTGTATATAGCCTCCACATTGACTCGTACTGGTACCCTCTGTATATAACCTCCACATTGACTCTACCGTACCCCCTGTATATAACCTCCACATTGACTCGTACCGGTACCCCCTGTATATAACCTCCACATTGACTCGTACCGGTACCCCCTGTATATAGCCACGCATGACTCAGTACCAGTACCCCCTGTATATAGCCTCACATTGACTCGGTTACCGGTACCCCCTGTATATAACCTCCACATTGACTCAGTACCGGTACCCCCTGTATATAGACTCCACATTGACTCAGTACCGGTACCCCTGTATATAGCCATCGCATTGACTCAGTACCAGTACCCCTGTATATAGCCTCCACATTGACTCGGTACCGGTACCCCTGTATATAGCCATCGCATTGACTCAGTACCAGTACCCCCTGTATATAGACTCCACATTGACTCGGTACCGGTACCCCCTGTATATAACCTCCACATTGACTCAGTACCGGTACCCTCTGTATATAGACTCCACATTGACTCAGTACCGGTACCCTGTATATAATGTAGTCATTATTGTTATGTAAATGTATTGTGTTACTTTTTGATTTATTGGATTTTTTTTAAACTTTAGTTTATTTAGTAAATATTTTATTAACTCTATTTCTTGAACTGCATTGTTGGTGAAGGGCTTGTATGTTAGCATTTCACTGTAAGGTCTACTACACCTGTTGTATTTGGCGCATGTGACAAATAAAGTTTGATTTGATTTAGAAAGATAGACATATTTTTTTACATAGAATTAGGCTTTATGATTATGGCTTTAGATTGCAGCAAAAAGGTGTTTGAAAAATGCTAAATTCACCATCTTCCAGAGGAGGCGGATCCCGCCCCTGGATCACCACCCATCTATCATCACGTAATTCATGCCCCCTCTAAAATAATGGGTGCATGACGCCCCTGTGTGTGTCTGCGTGTGTGTGTGTTTGTGAGGCCTTTCAGTCCTCTGGCCAGATGCTATATGACTCTATGACCTGTGTCTTTGATGTTACAACCCTTTACGAACACTAACCATGAATAACCTCTCTGTAACCCTATATTAACCCTTATATGACTCCTGTGTGTTCCTTC
This sequence comes from Salvelinus sp. IW2-2015, assembly GCF_002910315.2. Lineage (NCBI taxonomy): Eukaryota > Metazoa > Chordata > Actinopteri > Salmoniformes > Salmonidae > Salvelinus > Salvelinus sp. IW2-2015. The sequence continues at coordinate 8,714 of NW_019948692.1, forward strand.
GTGGTCTCCTCATGCTACTGYCACTACGAACTCTATCATGCCACTATGTAACCTCTACGAACCCTTATAACTCCTATGTGTTCCTGCAGGGTGTTGGTGGGGAGSACAGGRTCATGTCCCTAGGACKTTTGTCTCTATGACACCTCTATGCCWCTTCTATGAACCCTCTATGAAGCATTATAACCCCTATATGAAGCATTATAGCCCATATTAGAAGTATTGCAACCTCTATATAAACCTTCTTTGATGCCTGCAGGGCCTCTAATATGGCGTTTCACTCCTATCAACTAAAAACAAGAAGAAGCGGCTCCAGTGGGCACACGATCACCGATAAGGAGAGGAAAAACATTGCCTGGTCCGACGAATCCCGGTTCCTGTTGCGTCATGCTAATGGKAGATTTGGCATAAGCAGCATGAGTCCATGGCCCCATCCTGCTTGGTGTCAAAGGTTCAGGCTGGTGGCGTAATGGTGTGGGGAATGTTTTCCTGGCACACGTTAGGTCTCGGCACACATTATCCCTTGATATGTTAGGATGGAACACAACACCTTGTAGAATTACCCAAAGAATTCAGGATGTTATGGCTGCAAAGGGGAGTCCGACCCGGTACTAGATGGGTATACCTAATAAACTCTCTGGTGTATATATATACTGTATATACACTATGTAGGGAATAGGGTGCGATATTTGGGATACAACCGTACTCTTTAGTGGCAAAGTGATGTCATTTACTGTTTGCCACTTCCTACTTCCTGTTTGACAGTCTGGAGAACAGTTCTCTGTGGTCAGCCATGCAAATGAACCAACGGGCCAGCGTCTATGAAATATTAGATATAGGCAGTGTAAGGAAACTTACATGCACGTACACACAAAATTATTTAATCAACACACTAGATTAATATTCGGGGCGGCAGGTAGCCTAGCGGTTAGAGCATTGGACTAGTGACCGAAAGGTTGCTAAATCGAATCCTCGAGTTGACGAGGTAAAAATCTGTCGTTCTGCCCCTGAACAAGGCAATTAACCCACTGTTCCTAGGCCGTCATTGTAAATAATAATTTGTTCTTAACTGACTTGTCTAGTTAAATAAAGGTTAAATAAAAATAAATAATATTCCTTTCCTTTTTCTCTCCCCTTTCCATCTCCCAACCCGTTCTCCCTTTTCTCCATCTCTCTCTCTCTCTTTCTTTCTTTCTTTCTTTCTCTCTCTCGCTCTCTTACTCTCTCTCTTTCTTTCTCTCTGAAGTGTTAATCGTTGGGGGCTTTAACATTGCCTGGGGAAACCATGACTGATTGTTTAAAGGATTTTTGTGTTAAATTAAATCTGACCCAGTTAATTAATAAACCCACGCATTAAATCTGAAGGACTCTACAAAATCAACCTTGATCAACCTTATATTTACAATTACCCCGAATAATATGTTGTGGGGTGTATTCCTTATATCTAAGTGACCATTGTCCTATTGTCTGTATCAGAGATGTGTGAATACCAAGATCCAAACCACGTCTGATCAGAAAGAGGAATTTTACACTTTTCAATGAAGGCCTTCTTCTATCATCTGACATTGACTGTATCTCATCTAGTCATGATCCAGAGCTTTTTATTACATTTTTTATTTCACCTTTATTTCACCAGGTGGGCCAGTTGAGAACACGTTCTCATTTACAACTGCGACCTGGCCAAGATAAAGCAAAGCAGTGTGACACAGACAACAACACAGAGTTACACATGGAATAACATGGAATAAACAATAAACAAGCCAATAACACAATAAACAAGTCAATGACACAGTAGAAAAAAGAAAGTCTATATACAGTGTGTGCAAATGGCGTGAGGAGGTAAGGCAATAAATAGGCCATAGTAGCGAAGTAATTACAATTTAGCAAATTAACACTGCAGTGATAGATGTGCAGAAGATGATGATGTGCAAGTAGAGATGCTGGGCTGCAAAGGAGCAAAAAAGTAAATAAAAACAATATGGGGATGAGGTAGGTGGATGGGCTATTTACAGATGCACTATGTACAGCTGCAGCGATCGGTTAGCTGCACTGTCTCCGCAGCAACCTACATGTTCTACCTTTAGAGCACCACCGACACCAGATACCATGGTAACAACTAGATGTCATCATCTGGCGTCACCGAGGTGCCAGCTTTGTCCATGGAATTCCCTCGTGGTCCATAATGGCTAATATTCCCAGAGGGATGTTGATGGCTGCCTCGCCCGGGACAGGAAACTAGCCCTTGTTGTCATTGCAGGGTTGTTTGTCAAGTTATCCCCCACCGACTGTTCCTCAGTGTCCATGACGCCCCCCTCTAGCCCCCCGCCCACAGCCTGCGCCCCTCAGCCCCCTCCCAATACAGGCCATCCCCATATTCCCTTCTCCTCCCCCTAGTTTTCCCAACCTCCCTTCTCCTCCCCCAGTCTCCCCAACCTCCCTCCTCCTCCCCCTAGCCTCCCCAACCTCCCTTCTCCTCCCCCCAGTCTCCCCAACCTCCCTTCTCCTCCCCTCAGTCTCCCCAACCTCCCTTCTCCTCCCCCAGTCTCCCCAACCTCCCTTCTCCTCCCCAGTCTCCCCAACCTCCCTTCTCCTCCCCTCAGTCTCCCCAACCTCCCTTCTCCTCCCCCAGTCTCCCCAACCTCCCTTCTCCTCCCCCAGTCTCCCAACCTCCCTTCTCCTCCCCCCAGTCTCCCCAACCTCCCTTCTCCTCCCCCAGTCTCCCCAACCTCCCTTCTCCTCCCCTCAGTCTCCCCAACCTCCCTTCTCTCCCCCCAGTCTCCCCAACCTCCCTTCTCCTCCCCTCAGTCTCCCCAACCTCCCTTCTCCTCCCCCCAGTCTCTCCCAACCTCCCTTCTCCTCCCCCAGTCTCCCCAACCTCCCTTCTCCTCCCCTCAGTCTCCCCAACCTCCCTTCTCCTCCCCCAGTCTCCCAACCTCCCTTCTCCTCCCCCAGTCTCCCCAACCTCCCTTCTCCTCCCCTCAGTCTCCCCAACCTCCCTTCTCCTCCCCCAGTCTCCCCAACCTCCCTTCTCCTCCCTCAGTCTCCCCAACCTCCCTTCTCCTCCCCCAGTCTCCCCAAACCTCCCTTCTCCTCCCCTCCAGTCTCCCCAACCTCCCTTCTCCTCCCCCCAGTCTCCCCAACCCTCTGCCTCCGACATCCTTTTCACCTTTTTCGACTTCTTCCGATTCTTTTGATGTGTGGACTGACTGGACTTATAGGTGACAGGTAGGTGGACCCCAATACACACACATCTTCATATATCAGTAGATCAGATGGATCACATGATGCACTGAGAAAAGAACCAGAGGATCAATGAAATGCAAGTTCTGAAATACAACATAAAAACTTTCTTGATGGTGCCATTTATATTTTTCTTGTCTTTCATTTTTGAGGGGGAAAGATAGGAAGGATGGAAGGGTTGTGGTTGACCTATTGATAGAGTCCACGTCCCAAATGGCACCCTATTGCCTATATAGTGCACTACTTTTGACCAGGGCCCTGGTGGACTATGTGGGGAAAAGGGTGCATTTGGAACGCAAACAGTGTGTGGACCTTTGTATTCCATTAACTCATTTCCAAAAGATTCCGGAGTCTGTCTGTGACATTTGGAGGCAATGCCTGGATCTCTCACAGAGTTGGCAGAGAAAAGATGAAATGTCTTATTGTTATCTGGTGACATTTGCGTTCAATTTCAGCCAATGAGCCAAACAAAGGGATGTGAAGGGTGCACAGACCTTGACATTTTTTAGACTGAACCTACCAGGCGTTTAGACGTTAGAGAAGTTCAAATGTATTTATAAAGCCCTTTTTACATCAGCCGATGTCACAAAGTGCCTAAACAGAAACCCAGCCTAAAACCCCAAACAGCAAGCAATGCAGATGTAGAAGCACGGTGGCTGGGAAAAACTCTCTAGAAAGGCAGGAACCTAGGAAGGAACCTAGAGAGGAACCAGGCTCTGAGGGGTGGCCAGTCCTCTTCTGGCTGTGCCGGGTGGAGATTATAACAGTACATGGCCAAGATGTTCAAATGTTCATAGATGACCAGCAGGGTCAAATAATAATACTCACAGTGGTTGTAGAGGGTGCAACAGGTCAGTACCTCAGGAGTAAATGTCCGTTGGCTTTTCATAGCCGAGCATTCAGAGTTAGAGACAGCAGGTGCGGTAGAGAGAGAGTCTAAAAACAGGTCTGGGACAAGGTAACACGTCCGGGGAACAGGCAGAGACAGCAAGAGCGGTTCGTCGCTCCAGTGCCTTTCCGTTCACCTTCACACCCCTCGGCCAGACTACACTCAATGACCTACTGCAAAGATGAGTCTTCAATAAAGACTTAAAGGTCGAGACCGAGTCTGCGTCTCTCACATGGATAGGCAGACCATTCCATAAAAATGGAGCTCTATAGGAGAAAGCCCTGCCTCCAGCTGTTTGCTTAGAAATTCTAGGCACAATAAGAAGGCCTGTGTTTTGTGACCGTAGCGTACGTGTAGGTATGTACGGCAGGACTAAATCAGAGAGATACTGTAGGTAGGAGCAAGCCTGTGTAATGCTTTGTAGGTTAGCAGTAAAAACTTGAAATCAGCCCTAGCCTTAACAGGAAGCCAGTGTAGAGAGGCTAGCACTGGAGTAATATGATCACATTTTTGGGTTCTAGTCAAGATTCTAGCAGCTGTGTTCAGCACTAACTAAAGTTTATTTTGTGCTTTATCCGGGTAGCCGGAAAGTAGAGCATTGCAGTCGACTAATCTAGAAGTGACAAAAGCATGGATTAGGTTTTCTGCATAATTTTTGGACAAAAGGTTTCCGATATTTGTAATGTTTTTTGTAATGTATTTGTAATGAAAAAACTGTCCTTGAAATACTCTTGATATGTTCAATGAACACTGTTTATAACCGTTCATGAATACCAGTAATGGACAATTTGGACAAATTAAAACTTTTGAAAAGATATATGAATGTAGCTAGATTAACTTTTGGCCATATAATGAAATCTATCTAGTTTATATAATGTATATATGATTTTTACAGTTGAAAACAATTTACAAGTACAAATAATCCCAGAAGATGACACATGAAAGAACTACAAATACACTTATTTCCAATATATTTATATTCTTGTCCTCCTAGTAGTGGATTGAATGTACTACTTACTGTATGCAGAAGATTGAGTGGGTTGTAAATCAGAGATAGCTAGCTACAGTATCTTCGATACACGACGACCAGTGACGGCACAGGCGCTAGGACCATGCAGTCTCCAGACAGGCAAAGGAAGTCTCACTCACAGCTAGCTAGCTAGCAAGCTAACATTGGTATCTGTAGTTTTCTGAGCGAACGGTATGGATTCATATAAATAATCGTTTGATTGAGGTAAGAAAGGGTTTTGATGAATAATTTATGACAACATATACATCCTGCTAGCTGTCTTCAAACGATGTTAGGTTGTACATCGACAAGGAAGCAGACATTGTAAGAAAAGAGCTAGCTAGCTATAGCTAGGTACTATAGACCCACAATGTAGCTATGCATGACGAGTAGGTAGCAGCTTGTTGTCATTAACGCTAACATTTGCCAGCACTAGAGTGGCTGATGTTTGAGTTGCACTTTAGGAACTGAGTTGCCTTGTGCTAAATAAAGAGTTGTTTAACTTTTGAATATGAACTTTTCGGTGACTGGCAACAACGTAGGTCTGCCAGCTAGCTAGTTAGCATGTTAGCTAGCTAACGTTACCAACTCGGTTAACCACTACTAGTCACTTGTAAACAATTACCTATGGTTTGACCATTGCATGCAGTGAACTGTTCTTACGTATCATATGTTTTATGGGGATATATTGCATGAAACTGACATATCATGCTAACGCTAGCTAGCTATGTATTCCATTGGACATGTAGTCGACAGCTAGCTAACATTCCACTACAGCACAGCAGTTGCCCAATCAATGCATATACAGTCAGGGCAGGCCCACTTTGTAGTATCCTGTTGCGCAAAGAGAACAATCAGGATACAGTCTAGGACATGAATCACGATTAACTAGCTAACGTTAGCTTGTGTTGCATTCATTGTTTCTATTCTAGTAGCCTAGTATAGTAGCTAGCATTATCACGTCACTTCTTGGGAATGAATGAGTGAACACATGTAGCTAAGAATGCTTTGTTGACAGTTTAGGCTACTTGATTTAGGCCTAGTTAACTTTTGTTGATTGCTATTGCAATAGCTGGGAACATTATACTTTTTTTGCAACCGTACACTGATGACTAATCATATACAGTATATAAATGGGTAATAAGTGACAGTTATCTAACCCCGTGTTAAAACTAGACAAGAACTGAGGGTTCTAAATGCCATACATTCTTGACAATAGAAGCACCTTCTACATTAACACTGTTGAATGCGGGTCCAAGCCAGTGTGGAATGCCTAAAACTGGTGTGTATGTATTGTCTGTCCTTTTTTGTTTTTCTGTGTGAATACTAGCTACATGCCTATTTGCGTCTGCTGTGTTTACATTTCTATGCTTACTTATTTGTGTGTGTGTCCAGACCCAGCCATGTCTCAGCTGGAGAAGAAGGCGGGGCTTCTGAGAAGGACGTCCTCCTCTAAGAAACCCCTGAAGGAGAAAGTGGTGCTGATGTATGATGAGATCTTTGCGGTAAGATAGAGGGAATGATGGACAAAGATAAGGAGAGAGAGAAGGAGAGAGGGGGAGAGAAGAGGGAATGATGGACAAAGATAAGGAGAGAGAGAAGGAGAGAGGGGGAGAGAAGAGGGAATGATGGACAAAGATAAGGAGGGAGGGGGAGAGATAGAGGGAGGGAGGGAGAGAAGAGGGAATGATGGATACAGATAAGAAGAGAGGGAGAGGAGGAAAGGATGGATAAAGATAAGAAGAGAGGGATAGAAAGGGGGAAGGTTTGATGAAGATAAGAAGAGAGGGATAGAAAGGGGCAAGGATTGATGAAGATAAGAAGAGAGGGATGGAAAGGGGGAAGGTTTGATTGAAGATAGAAAGAGAGGGATAGAAAGGGGGAAGGATTGATGAAGATAAGAAGAGAGGATAGAAAGGGGCAAGGATTGATGAAGATAAGAAGAGAGGGATGGAAAGGGGGAAGGTTTGATGAAGATGAAGAGAGGGATAGAAAGGGGAAGGATTGATGAAGATAAGAAGAGAGGGTTAGAAAGGGGCAAGGATTGATGAAGATAAGAAATAGAAAGGGGCAAGGATTGATGAAGATAAGAAGAGAGGGATGGAAAGGGGCAAGGATTGATGAAGATAAGAAGAGAGGGATGGACAGAGAGGGAGGTTTGGGCAGAGCTAAAGGGATATGGTCAAGTGAAAGAGTAAGAGCATAGGGGAAGAAAGAGTGAGGGTTGGAACAGACGGATAGGAACAGAAATGAGGGTGGTGGACTTGCTCTCATAGTTCGTTTCACCTCAAAAAGCACAAGAAAGAGAATTTCAATACTCACCATCTCAGATTGTCCTGAAATCATTTTCGGTACTTAGTAACGGATACGATTATCATTCCTGAAACATTATTTTGTTGAAATATAATTTTATCTTTGAGAAATTAAGATAATTGATTGCACCCAAATTGGTCGTTTTAATTGATAAGATTCAGATAATATTCAATAAATATAGTACCCAACATCTGATTTGGACCACACTTCTTCCTACCAATGAGTAAGACATGATGAATCCCCCCCAAAACTGTCAAATGCCACCCACGGACCCCCCATGCCAATCCCACCCCAACAACCAGTATACAGTATCAGTTGTCTATGTTTGAGTATGAAACTGTATGAAACTGTGGCTTGGAGTATTGCTTCTCCATATTATGTCATGTATTCCCTGTGAATCTGGTGAGGTTCTTTTCTCCCCTGTTCAGAGATATTAGTAATTGAAGTCGCTTGCATTATTTACAATGAAAGTAGTGTAACAGTACCATGTTTTGACCACAAGATGTCACTGTTGCTGCTAAACCGCAGCGCTATTTTATCAATTTTGCTGGTCTCTTGTGTTTTTTGTTGTTGCAACTTTGGGTAGAAAACCTTTATATTTGGCTCATTATGGAAATAAATTGTGTGGTCACCCTCACAATTCAAGCCAGTCCTCCATGAAAGCAATTCAGTTTGTCCCAAGTTCTTAACTGACTTGCTTAGTTAAATAAAATTAGCAACCTATTGCTTCAACCCAACTCTCCTTGAATAGTCCAATAAGTGGCCGCTCTCTGAGACTCTCATATGAAGACTTTTCCTACAAGCCCAACACTTTGATGGAGAAATGAGCTACGGACTAAAATGTTGAGACAACCCTAAGAATATAATTAATTGCATATTTTTCAATAAAATAATATGGAAACATGTCTATATGTATTGTGATTAGTGACATTTACCATTAAACCAAATACCATTACACAACACTATACAGTGTGTGTTTGGGACTTTTACCATTAAACCCAATACCATTACACAGCATTATACAGTGTGTGTTTGGGACTTTTACCATTGAAGACCATTAGAGACCATAACATTGAAACCATTAGAACTGCTGTAGTTTGATTGTTCACCAGGAATGTTCTAGCAGTAACTAACCCAGACCTTTTCTGAAGGGAATAAACCACACACAAAGGGGCTGTTTCCTGGACAAAGATTAAGTGTAAAAGATGGAGAAACTGATTTGCTTTCATGGAAGACTGGCTTGAAACCATTTCAGAAACAAGCTGAGATGGTGGGTGTCATGGCTGAGATGGTGGGTGTCATGGCTGAGATGGTGGGTGTCATGGCTGAGATGACATGGAGCGACTCTCTGTCTCCTCTCTCTTCAGAAAGAGGATCCAGCCAAGAACAACTCCCGTTTCTGGGATGAACTCTTCCTCATGAAGGTAAGAGAGAACAGCTGTTTACATGTGTTTACAAAATAACCCATTTGCATTTATTTATATAACTTTTAGCTGTCGTTTGGGTTCTAAAAAGGAAATTGCTCTCTAACCATAACCTCAACGCACCCCCACTTCTCTCCTTCTCTCCCTCCCATTCCCCACCCTCCTTCTTTCTGTGACCTCCCAACCCTCTTCCCCCCCTCTTCCCCCTCTCCTTTCTCTCCCAACCCTCTTCCCCCCTCAGAGGGCCTCTAGTACAAAGGGAAGTCTCCAGCATCGGGCAAGCGCCATTGACGACTCTCCACATGTTTCCGCAATTTTTAAAAGTAACATTGCAGTTAACGTGGGATTCCCTACGGGTTTAGTCTCAAGCACTGCCCATGCATGTCACAACCATATCCACAGATCACAAAGACAAGATCTCTATCTATCTTCTATGGTCCAGACCCCTACATTCCTATGCCGCAGTCCCATAGCCACATACATACATACATCTCTCTCATGTACGGATCAATACATCCCGTCTATAGCCCATCAGTACCATAACAGTTCCATGTACGGACCAATACATCCCGTCTATAGCCACATCAGTACCATAACATTCTATGTACAGACCAATACATCTGCCTATAGCCACTCAATACCATTACAGTTCTATGTACAGACCAATACATCCCGTTATAGCCACGTCAGTACCATTACATTCTATGTACAGACCAATACATCCTCTATAGCCACTCAGTACATTACAGTTCTATGTACAGACCAATACATCCATCTATAGCCACGTCAGTACCATAACAGTTCTATGTACGGATCAATACATCCGTCTATAGCCACGTCAGTACCATACAGTTATGTACGGACAATACATCCGTCTATACACATCAGTACCATAACAGTTCCATGTACGGACCAATAATCCGTCTATAGCCACTCAGTTACCATAACAGTTCCATGTACGGACCAATACTCCCGATCTATAGCCACGTACATACCTACGATCAATAACATCCCGTCTATAGCGCACTCAAGTACCATTACAGTTCCATTACGACCAGAAATACATCCTGTCTATAGCCACGTCAGTACCATAACAGTTCTATGTACGGACCAATACATCCCGTCTATAGCCACGTCAGTACCATAACAGTTCTATGTACGGATCAATACATCCCGTCTATAGCCACGTCAACCATAACTCTATTACGACCAATTACTCTGTCTATAGCCACGTCAGTACCAGAACATTCTATGTCTCTAGAGCAGTGTTCTTCAACCCTGGTGCTGGGGGAACACAGGATGTGCAATGTTTGTTCCACCTCAGTCCACACACCTGATGCAACTTTAGGAACACCTGCTCTTCCATGACAGACTGACCAGGTAAAGCTCTGATCTTTTATGTCACCTGTTAAAGCCACTTCAATGTAGATGAAGGGGAGGAGACAGTTACAGAAGGATTTTAAGCCTTGAGACATGGATTGTGTATGTGTTCATTCAGAGGGTGAATGGGCAAGATAAAAGACTTAAATGCCTTTGAACAGGTATGGTAGTATGCCAGGCGCACCGTTTGTGTCAAAACTGCAACGCTGCGGTTTTTCACGTTCAACAGTTTCCCGTTGTATCAAGAATGTTCCACCACCCAAAGGACATCCAGCCCAACTTGACACAACTGTGGAAGCATTTGAGTCAACATGGGCCAGCTTCCCTGTGGAACGCTTTCGACCCCTTGCGAGTCCATGTCCTGACTAACTGAGGCTGTTCTGAGGTAATCTCAGTGTAGAAATACAGCATGGATCCGTATATCTGTATGAACATGTACTTGCTCATCCATGTCAGTTCCATACCAACACTAACCTGTAGAGCATTGACCACTTTGGTGCTCCTCTGCCAGGGTCTGAACACAATAGTGAACAACACCCCCCCACACACACAACTCCCCCCCACACACACCTCCCCCCCACACACACACACACCACATACTCTCCCTTACCTGCAGGGCGTTGACCACTTTGATCTGATGCTCCTCTGCCAGGGCCTGAACACATGTGGTGAACAGACTGTTGATGTGTCTTTATCTTCATCACCTCATCTCCACCAGAGACTCCAGCTTGGCCTCCAGTACTCCAGATTTACCTGGGGGGGGGGATACAGAGGGTGAGAGAGTAGAGAAAGGGTGGATGGAAAAGGGAGGTTTGAGACAGAGAGGGGACGAGGTGGTGAGAAAGGGAGGGGGAAGAGGTTGGGAGAGAAAGGGAGAGGGAAGAGGTTTGGTGAGAAGGGAGGAGGGAAGAGGTGGGAGAGAAAGGGGAGGGAAGAGATGCGA
>NW_019948692.1:22382-27338 GCF_002910315.2 Salvelinus sp. IW2-2015
ACTGTGATTGTTGGGACTTCAATACTGCCAGACATGTTTGGGTACCCTTCCCCAGATCTGATCCTCAACACAATCATGGTCTCGGAGCTCATGGACCAATTCTTCGAACTCATGGCTTGGTTTTGCTCTGACATGCACTGTCTACTGGGACTTATGTGAGACAGCTGTGTGCCTTCCCAAATCATGGTCCAATCAATTAATATACAACAGGTGGACAACAATCAAGTTGTGAAAAATCTCAAGGATGATCAATGGAACAGGATGCCCATGAGCTTCAAGTCTCATAGCAAAGGGTCTGAATACGTTATGTAAATAAGGTATTTCTGTTTTTACATTTCTAAAAACTGTTTTTGCATTTGTCGTATGGGTATTTGATGTCATTATGGGGTATTGTGATGTCATTATGGGTATTGTGGGTAGATGAATTTAAAAAAAATCAATTTAGAATAAGGATGTAACATAATGTGGAAAAAGTGAAGGCGTCTGGCGTTCAGGTTTGAGGAATTGTATCAGGATCTATTTCTATCTGTGATGTTTTCACGCCCCTGAATATTCCCCTGCTTTACCTTGGTTCACTTTGCCTCTCAGCGTAACACCACGCCCCTACCAAGGTGGAGCCAATCAGGAGCCAGAGCTGGAGTCTACGCTCAGCCCAGAGGAGGAGTCAAAATTCTGTCCTGACGTTTCATTGGACCAGACGGGGAGTATGTTCCACAACAGCAAGCAGAGAACAGCGTCGCCGGTCGTCGAGGGGAGATCCCAGTCAGAAGGTGAGGCTGTGGGTCTCCACCATTATGATGTCATAGTGCAGTTTTTAGTTTAGTAAAAAAAAAAAAAAAAAAAAAAAAAAAAAAATAATCCCTGTCTTGAATCCTCTTCCTCCCCCCGTCTCTGGTTGGGTCAGGAGCACCCCCGCCAGACGTTACCGCCTGGCTTGAAGAGGAAGAACGTGATTGTGGAAGCTGTCCAGAGCCTCAAGATCATAGAGGGGCCTCTTCACGTCAGTCACACCACTTCCTGTCTCACTGGATTTGTAGCTTAAAACAATATATAAATAATTCTCCAATCTGATTTATACTTGTTTTCTCATCCCCCTTCTCTCTCTCTCTCGCTCTCTCTCTTCTGTCCTCTCAATTCATTCAATTCAATTTCAATTCAAGGGGCTTGTATTGGCATAGAACATGTGTTAACATGCCAAGCAAGTGAGGTAGATATTATACAAAAGTGAAATAAGACAATACAACTTAACAGTAAACATCTACACATACAGAAGTTTCAAAAACAATAAAGACATTACAAATGTTAATTATATATATACAGTGTTTGTAACATGTACAATGGTTAAAGCACACAAGTTAAAATAAATAAGCTAAAATATGGGTTTATTTACAATGGTGTTGTTCTTCACTGTTGTGCCTTTTCTTGTGGCAACAGGTCACAAATCTTGCTGCTGTGATGGCACACTGTGGAATTTCTCCCAGTAGATATGGGAGGTTTATCAAAATTGGATTTGTTTCAAATTCTTTGTGGATCTGTGTAATCTGAGGGGAATATGTCTCTCTAATATGTCAACATTGGGCAGGAGGTTAGGAAGTGCAGCTCAGTTTCCTACCTATTTTGGCAGTGTGCACAGTAGCCTGTCTTCTCTTAGAGCCATGTTGCCTACGGCGCCTTTCCAATAGCAAGGCTATGCTCACTAAGTCCTGTACATAATCAAAGCTTTCCTTAAGTTGGGGTCAGTCACAGTGGTCAGTAGTTCTGCCACTGTGTACTCTCTGTTTAGGGCCAAAATGCATTTCTAGTTTGCTCTGTTTTTTTGTTAATTTCTTTCCAATGTGTCAAGTAATTATCTTTTGTTTTCTCATGATTTGGTATTAAGATTGTGAACTGTTGCCACAAGAAAAGGGCAACCAGTGAAGAACAAACACCATTGTAAATACAACCATATTTATGCCTAGTTTTTTAACTTGTGTGCTTTAACCATTTGTACATTGTTACAACACTGGATAATATTAATATAACATATGTAATGTCTTTATGTTTCTGAAACTTCTGTATGTGTAATGTTTACTGTTAATTTGTATTGTTTATTTCACTTTTGTATAATAATCTCTCTCTCTCTCGTCTCTCTGTCTCTCTTGATCTCCTCTCTCAGGCCTCCATCATTCTTAAATGGAAGAAGTTTGGAACCACCAAGACTCTTCCTAGAGCTGGCCGCCCGGCCAAACTGAGCAATCGGGGGAGATGGGCCTTGGTCGGGGAGGTGACCAAGAACCCGATGGTCACTGACAGAGCTCCAGAGTTCCTCTGTGGAGATGGGAGAACCTTCCAGAAGGACAACCATCTCTGCAGCACTCCACCAATCAGGCCTTTATGGTAGAGTGGCCAGAAGGAAGCCACTCCTCAGTAAAAGGCTCATGACAGCCCGCTTGGAGTTTGCCAAAAGGTACCTAAAGACTCTCAGACCATGAAAAACAAGATTCTCTGCTCTGATGAAACCAAGATTTAACTCATCGGCCTGAATGCCAAGTGTCACATCTGGAGAAAACCTGGCACCATCCCTACGGTGAAGAATGGTGGTGGCAGCATCATGCTGTGGGGATGTTTTTCAGTGGCAGGGACTAGGAGACTAGTCAGGATCGAGGGAAAGATGAATGTAGCAAAGTACAGAGAGATCCTTGATGAAAACCTGTTCCAGAGCGCTCAGGACCTCAGACTGGGGCGAAGGTTCACCTTCCAACAGAACAACGACCCTAAAGCACACAGCCAAGACAATACAGGAGTGGCTTCAGGACAAGTCTCTGAAAGTCCTTGAGTGGCCCAGCCAGAGCCCAGACTTGAACCCGATCGAACATCTCTGGAGAGACCTGAAAATATCTGTGTAGCGATGCTCCCCATCCAACCTAACAGAGCTTGAGAGAATCTTCAGAGAAAAATGGGAGAAACTCCCCAAATACAGGTGTGCCAAACGTATAGCGTCCTACCCAAGAAGACTCGAGGCTGTAATCGCTACCAAAGTACTGAGTAAAGGGTCTGAATTCTTAAGTAAATGTGATATTTCATTATTTTTAAATACTTTTGCAGAAATGTCTAAATACCTGTTTTTGCTTTGTCATTATGGAGTGTTGTGTGTAGACTGATGAGGGATTTTTTTTATTTATTATTATTTTAGAATAAGGCTGTAAAATGCGGGAAAAGTGAAGGGGTCTGAATACTTTCCAAATGCACTGTAAATGGAGATGAAATCTTAAGTGAGCATTAGTTATTTTGAACCCCTACAGGATGCTAAGGGGTAGGGAATGGGTGTTAGGGTGGGTGTAGAGTGATGAGGTACCAGGAAGTAGAGTTCGGTCAGTATTTAAGGTGTTGGGTACTTACTCGTGATGGGTGCAGAGTGATGAGGTAACAGGAAGTAGAGTTCGGTAGTATTTAAGGTGTTGGGTACTTACTCGTGATGGGTGCAGAGTGAGAGGTCCAGGAAGTAGAGTTCGGTCAGTATTTAAGGTGTTGGGTACTTACTCGTGATGGGTGAGAGTGATGAGGTACAGGAAGTAGAGTTCGGTCAGTATTTAAGGTGTTGGGTACTTACTCGTGATGGGTGCAGAGTGATGAGGTACAGGAAGTAGAGTTGGTCAGTATTTAAGGTGTTGGGTACTTACTCGTGATGTGTAGAGTGATGAGGTACCAGGAAGTAGAGTTGGTCAGTATTAAAGGTGTTGGGTACTTACTCGTGATGGGTGCAGAGTGACGAGGTTAACAGGAAGTTGAGTTCGGACTGCTTCAGGAGAGACTTCTTGCCCACTTTCTTTTCTTTTGCATTTTTCTTCTTCGCTCCCTTCTTCCCTTTCTTCTTGACTTCCCAGTCTTGGTCTTCCTCATCCCTCTCTCTCTCCTCCTCCTCCTCTCCCTCAGTGTCTCCCAGAGGTTCCAGAAGCGATGGTGTTTTTGGGGTAGGCCGAGTCTTTGGGGTAGCTGGTGTTTTTGGGGTAGGCAGAGTCTTTGGGGTAGCTGGTGTTTTTGGGGTAGGCAGAGTCTTTGGGGTAGCTGGTGTTTTTGCGGTGGGCTGTGCTGGGGTTTTGGGGACCCCCTCTCCTTCCCCTCCTCCCCCTCCAGCGCGAAGCCTGTCTGATCGCTCCTGCTCTTTAACTAGATGTTGAAGCAGATCGGACTCATCGACATGCATATGTCCGAGGTACTTAGTGGTCCTCTGACGACCCTCGTCTTCCATGAACCCCTGAGGGACGGACGGACACAAGGAAAAACACACACAATTGTCTATTTCATATTTATTTATTTTTTAAACATGGGAAAACTTACATWTACACGGCAAACAGACACAGCGCAATAAGKGTTGACATGACGACAGAAAAATGACAGATCAATGATGATCTATGACAAAACAATGGTGACATRACAGTAGATGGTGACATCACAGTAGATGACATATCTGRGAATATATTTATTGAATGTGTARACACAGACTTTTACCTTGATCATGTCTGTCCTCTCCAGCAGTCGGCAGATCATACGAGACTCCAGATTGCCGATGCACATCCTCGCGCGCAGTGCACTCTGAGAGATGCCCTTGGTCCCGCAGGACACGACTAGATCAGCCAATCACAAAGCAGAGAGTAAGACATTCGACCAATCACAAATGGAACTGTTTCCTGCCTTAAAAAAGGAAAATATATCTATTTCTACACCAATATTTTGGCCAATAAGAAAAGAGCAAACCAGAACGTACTGATCCCATAGGCCTGTGAGAGGAGGTCTCTCTCCATGATCCGCCCCTCTGTGGGGACGGTCTTCCTATTTGCTCCTCCCCCATCATCGTCGTCGTTATCATCGTCATCCTCAGCCTCGACCACCTCCTTCCTCACGTAGGGTTTGATTAGCTTCAGACAGCGAGCCACCACCTTGGTGCCTAGAGGAGAGGAGACGAGGGGTTAGGGAACA
>NW_019948693.1:0-10243 GCF_002910315.2 Salvelinus sp. IW2-2015
CATCCACCTGACAGGTGTGGCATATCAGAAGAAGTTGATTTAAACAGCATGATCATTACACAGGTGCACCTAAACTGGGGACAATAAAAGGACACTCTAAAATGTTGCTGTTTTTGGAGAATTTGGGAGTACTTCCAACCGGCCTCACAACCGCAGACACGTGTAACCACGCCAGCCCAGGACCTCCACATCCGGCTTCTTGACTGCGGGATGGTCTGAGACCAGCCACCTGGACAGCTGATGAAACTGGCAGGACCTCCACATCCGGCTTCTTGACCTGCGGGATGGTCTGAGACCAGCCACCTGGACAGCTGATGAAACTAGCAGGACCTCCCATCCGGCTTCTTGACCTGCGGGATGGTCTGAGACCAGCCACCTGGACAGCTGATGAAACTGGCAGGACCTCCACATCCGGCTTCTTGACCTGCGGGATGGTCTGAGCCCAGCCACCTGGACAGCTGATGAAACTGGCAGGACTCCACATCCGGCTTCTTGACTCTGCGGATGGTCTGAGACCAGCCACCTGGACAGCTGATGAAACTGGCAGGACCTCCACATCCGGCTTCTTGACCTGCGGGATGGTCTGAGACAGCCACCTGGACAGCTGATGAAACTGGCAGGACCCACATCCGGCTTCTTGACTGCGGGATGGTCTGAGCCCAGCCACCTGGACAGCTGATGAAACTGGCAGGACTCCACATCCGGCTTCTTGACCTGCGGGATGGTCTGAGCCCAGCCACCTGGACAGCTGATGAAACTGGCAGGACCTCCACATCCGCTTCTTGACCTGCGGGATGGTCTGAGCCCAGCACCTGGACAGCTGATGAAACTGGCAGGACCTCCACATCGCTTCTTGACCTGCGGGATGGTCTGAGACCAGCCACCTGGACAGCTGATGAAACTAGCAGGACCTCCACATCCGGATTCTTGACCTGCGGGATGGTCTGAGACAGCCACCTGGACAGCTGATGAAAACTGGCAGGACCTCCACATCCGGCTTCTTACCTGCGGGATGGTCTGAGCCCAGCCACCTGGACAGCTGATGAAACTGGCAGGACCTCCACATCCGCTTCTTGACCTGCGGGATGGTCTGAGACCAGCCACCTGGACAGCTGATGAAACTGGCAGGACCTCCACATCCGGCTTTCTTGACCTGCGGGATGGTCTGAGACCAGCCACCTGGACAGCTGATGAAACTGGCAGGACCTCCACATCCGGCTTCTTGACCTGCGGGA
This sequence comes from Salvelinus sp. IW2-2015, assembly GCF_002910315.2. NCBI lineage: Eukaryota > Metazoa > Chordata > Actinopteri > Salmoniformes > Salmonidae > Salvelinus > Salvelinus sp. IW2-2015. The sequence continues at coordinate 1,236 of NW_019948693.1, forward strand.
TGGTCTGAGCCCAGCCACCTGGAACAGCTGATGAAACTGGCAGGCCTCCACATCCGGCTTCTTTGACCTGCGGGATGGTCTGAGCCAGCCACACTGGACAGCTGATGAAACTGGCAGGACCTCACATCCGGCTTCTTGACCTGCGGGATGTCTGAGCCAGCCACCTGGACAGCTGATGAAACTGGCAGGACCTCCACATCCGGCTTCTTGACCTGCGGGATGGTCTGAGACCAGCCACCTGGACAGCTGATGAAACTGGCAGGGCGGCTGAAGAATTTCTGCACAAACTGTCAGAAACCGTCTCAAGCTCATCTGCGTGCTCGTCGTCCTCACCAGGGTCTTGACCTGACTGCAGTTCGGCATCGTAACCGACTTCAGTGGGCAAATGCTCACCTTCGATGGCCACTGGCACCCTGGAGAAGTGTGCTCTTCATGGATGAATCCTGGTTTCATCTGTACCGGGCAGATGGCAGACAGCGTGTATGGTGTCATGTGGGCGAGTGGTTTGCTGATGCCAACGTTGTGAACAGTGTCCCATGGTGGCTGTAGGGTTATGTATGGGCAGGTATAAGCTACAGACAATGAACACAATTTTAGTGATTTTAGTGATGGCAATTTGAATGCACAGAAATAGCGTGATGAGATCCTGAGGCCCATTGTCCTGCCATTCATCCACCGCCATCACCTCATGTTTCAGCATGATAATGCTCGGTCCCATGATAATGCTCGGTCCCATGATAATGCTCGGTCCCATGTCGCAAGGATCTAATCACAATTACTGAAAGCTGAAAATGTCCCAGTTCTTCCATGGCCTGCATACGAACCAGACATATCACCCATTGAGCATGTTTGGGATGCTGTGGATCGAGGTGTACGACAGCGTGTTCCAGTTCCCGCCCATATTCAGCAACTTCTCACAGCCATTGAAGAGGAGTGGGACAACATTCCACAGGCCACAATCAACAGCCTGATCAACTCTATGTGAAGGAGATGTGTCACGCTGCATGAGGCAAATGTTGGTCACAGCAGATACTGACTGGTTCTGATCCACGCCCCTACCTTTTTTAAAAAGGTATCTGTGACCGACAGATGCATATCTGTATTCCCAGTCATGTGAAATCCATAGATTAGGGCCTAATGAATTTATTTACATTTCCTTATATGAACTGTAACTCAGTAAAATCTTATAAATTGTTGTATTTTTGTTCAGGGGGACAAAAGCAACTCATCAAATGGATGAACAGTTTTCAAACACAAAGACATGAGCATCCGATACACATGCACAACAATAAAAGTCCCTAAGAGTAAATAAGAGTCCCAACGCAATGTTCATTTTAAAGTGAAAATGTATATTTTTATTGGTACCATACATTAATTAATTAATAAGTATCAAGGGCAGAAAACTAACCAAAATACCAAACAAGGCGTTTTTCTACAGGGTTGGTTTAGGGTACCAGTCACCGCTCTCTAGGCTGCGTCCAAAATGACCCCCTGTTCCCTTGTATAATGCACTACTTTTGACCAGGGCCAATGGGTCCTGGTCCAAAGTAGTGCTCTATGTAGGGAATAGGGTGCCATTCGGGACAGATTCTCTCTGTTACCGGTTAAAAGCCAGAGCTGTACTGAAAATGTACACAATGTACTTGACAGAGCTGGAACAACACTTACAGAAGTAAATAACATGGGCCATGTCTCAAATGGTCCCCTGTTCTCATATTGGCCCTGAACAACAGTACTGCACTACATAGGGTGCTTTTGGGGAGGGGGGGGGCAGATCATATCACTGCACATGTTTGAACTGGATGTATAAAGTTATGAACCTTATTTGTGATACTAACAGCGCCCCCTGGTGAGAGTTGAAGGTATTACCAAACACATGCGCAACAGACTCAATATTACAGATCAAGCCTATACAACACAGGTATTGGAAATATATACAACCCTACGACTTTAGTTAAACATTAATAACTAGTTGGGGTTTCGTCCCAAATGACACTCTATTCTGTATGTAGTGCACTACTTTCAACCAGACCTTGATAGGGAATAGGGTGCCATTTGGGACACATTGGTGGATGAATTATGTCAGGTTGTCTGTTCAGACTTTTTAAACAGCAGTAGATAGTTAGCTTATTTGCTAATAGTAGTGTACATTTAGGATGAGTGTGTGTAACCAGGGGGGTGGAGAAACAGAACGTATATCTGATATTTCATTCAAAATAAATAGAAAAATTAAGAAAATATCTGCTGAACTAGAAGATGCAAACATGTCTTCTCAATGGTGACTGTACCCCAGGGTTTAATAAATGAATGTACACAAGTTTAAAAAAAAAAAATTAAGAAAGACAAAAAAGAGCGAGAGGTGTCACTGTTATGATCAGGATGGACACTCTAAAGAGAGACAGAGAGAGACGGAGATGGAGAGAGACGGAGATGGAGAGAGAGACGGAGATGGAGAGAGAGACGGAGATGGAGAGAGAGACGGAGATGGGGGATTGGTTGAGAGGTTCATGTGTTTTTTTCTTCTTTTTGTCCATTTCTTTCCATTAGATCAGAATGGCTTCAGGAACCTCTAAGTCAGAATACAGTCGTACAGAACGTTGCTACTACCTTAAATATACAAGCACAAATACACTAAAAACAAGGAGAAAACCAATCTCAAAAAACAGAAAAACATCACAATTATTTCTCTGTAAAACATAAAAGATATTAAAACAAACCAAATATATTTTTTCGGGGGGCAGGGTAGAATAAAAGCAGTCCTGTTTTCTGGCTCCTTGGTCTGTTAGCTTCTCAACATCGTTGGTAAAAAAAGAACAAATAAAGAGTAGATTTGAAATGCAGGAGTAGAAAATAAAATAAAAACATTCTCGGGAAATAGAGACTGGTATAAAACTCTAAAATGTTGTTGTTGTTTAAATGCTTTCTGTTATCTGTTAAAAGGTTGGATCAGTACTCCTTCAATGGTGTGTGTGTGTGTGTGTGTCTGTGAGAAAGCATTTTAAACTGATTGGATCTCAACTCCGGTCCGCTAGCTTTGGCCCAGTCCAGACTTTTGTTCTGACCAAGTACAGCCACACACACACACAGTGCAGCAGCAGAGTGGACCAGAGTTAAGACTCCATATCTAGTGACCATGATTCTTCTGAAGGTAGATGTGTGAGTAGTCCTCGTGTCCCCCTCCCCCACTCAACCACCCTCTCCCTACCCCACCACCCCTTCCGGCACCCCTACCTGGGTGCATCTCAACTGTCCCAAGCGTCTTCCCTCTCCTCAGGTCTCTCCTTAAAAGACCAGCTAGGAGAGCCAGGTATGGAGGAGGCCCATATAAGTAATAGCTCTCAGTCATTTCCTTTCACCTACCAAGCTCTCATATCAGAACTGATGTAGGAAGGTAGACAAGGAAAGGAAACCTCTATCAACCAGTGGGATCCTCCTTCTACTCCACAGGCCTAGATAAAATCCATGTTAAAAAAAGGGACAATCCGTAGTCGCTACATCCATTTGTTGGACTTCTAAATGAATGATATGTACCTGTTGATTCTTGAGGAATATAACCTTTAAATGTCTCAGGAGCTTGATTCAACTGACGTACCCCATCACAACCCACAATATAAACTTGTTTTACTCGGTAACCATTGTAAATCTAATGAAAAACTGTATAGCCTCAAAACATGCATAAAACTATATATTTTTTTAATGTCTTAGATGGTCAGTTCTTGTACCCATAGCTGTCTATGAATTTTAGAGTGGTTACATTTCTCCAGGCCCATCCCTCAGCTTTTTACTAAAACAGGGAGGTAGAGGTGACGCTTTGTTATTTTTTCTACTGCGGATTGCCCCTTTAAGAGAAAAGGATAAGAACAGTCAGGAAGCCACTAGAGACAATTGACACACACCCACAAGGAGAGGAAACCCCTTTAAGACTATGGAAGCCCCTCCCCTCCCTCCCCTCCTCTACTGTGAGGCCTGAGACGTAGGGTTGTCACTCTTGCTCTCCTGGCTGGATGGGGCCTTGTTGTTCCAGGGAGAGTTGGCGCCCAGCGCGGGGCTGTTGTTGAAGCTGTCCTCGTCATCGATGCCGTTGGCCGCGTCGAACTGTTGGTTCTCCAGCCGCGTGATCAGGCGCTCGTCCTCGTCCCCGAACTCCCCTCCCATCAGGGTGGGCTCTCCCACCACCATCACATCCTAAAGGGGAGGAAGAAACCATTATTACAGAGATAGGGGGAGGAGACGACTACTACTACTACTACTAAAGCTAGCTCCCCTCCTATCAGGGTGGGCTCTTCCTCCACCATCACATCCTAAAGGGGAGGGAGATAACATTATTACAAAGATAGGGGTGTAGAAGATAGGTTTCTTCCTTACAGGAAGGTTTTCCTGGCCACTGTGGTCTGCTTTGCTTGCTCTTTGGGGTTTTAGACCACGTAACTACAACACACTGTGACACCTGCTGACGTAAAAAGAGCTTCATAAACTACATGTGACTGATTTGACTGCTCCTTACTGGTACTTGGCTGGACAGGGGGAAGCTGCTGGCTGGACTCTTCTTCTTGTTGTTGTTGTTGGTGGTTCCTCCTCCGGCACTCATGGTGCTGCCGCCTGACATCTTACGCTTCCTCCTCTTATTAGGGCCTGTCTGGCTGGTTCAGCTAGAGGAGAGAGGAGAGGGGGGGGGGGTTAGAGTTGGGGAGGAGAGAGGAAGGGGAGAGAGGAGAGGGGGGGGGGTTAGAGTTGGGGAGGAGAGAGGAAGGGAGAGAGGAGAGCGGGAGAGAGAGTTAGGACGGAGGTGAAGAGGTGTGTGCAGTCTTGGAACCCGGAACCAAATCTTGATGTGTGTGTGTGAGAGTTTGTGTGTATGTGCGCGCGTGTGTGTGCTTACTGGGAGCCTGCCTCTCTGGCTCCTCTGGGGAAAGGGGGGAGAGAGGGAGAGTTTGGTGTTAGGGAGGAGGAGTGTGTTGTGTGTGTTCGTTCTGTCTGCCTGGTGTGTGTTCGCCTGCGCGTTGTGTGTGTGTGTGTGTGTATGCGCCTGCACGTTGTGTGTGTGTGTGTTACCTGGCGGGGCCACCATGCGTTGCCACTTCTGAAAGAGGCAGGTCTTGAGACAGTCCCTGGGGCTGAGGCTGTAGGTCTTGTGTCTGGACATCAGCTCCTGCATGGGCTCCAGAATCACACACAGCTACAGGAGAGACACATGACGGAGGGAGGGAGGGAGACTTGAGATGATAGAGAGACAAGACAACCATTCTTTGTGTAGTGGAAATTACCACCAGGTGTGAATTATTCATGACACGAAAGACAAGACTCTCTCTTCACACGATAACATGTCCTTCACAGTGGACTTCAGTAAAATGTTCTACTCTAGTTTTCAGGCCCGTCCAGAACCCCCCCCCCCCTAGATATGAAAGGTTTGATAGGTGGAAGCTATATGGCAATATCAGGGGACAAGATGAAACTACTACCCTACCTATCAGTACTATATTAAAACTACGACCTACCTATCAGTACTATATTAAACTACGACTATACATATCAGTACTATATTAAGCTACTACCCTACCTACCAGTACTATGTTAACATTACCGTACCTATCAGTACTATATTAAACTACGACTATACATATCAGTACTATATTAAACTACTACCCTACCTACCAGTACTATGTTAAACTATTACCGTACCTATCAGTACTATATTAAACTACGACTATACATATTAGTACTATATTAAACTACTACCCTACCTATCAGTACTATATTAAACTACGACCATACCTATCAGTATTATATTAAACTACTACCCTACCTATCAGTACTATATTAAACTACTACCATACCTATCAGTACTATGTTAAACTACGACTATACATATCAGTACTATATTAAACTACGACTATACATATCAGTACTATATTAAACTACTACCCTACCTATCAGTACTATATTAAACTACGACTATACATATCAGTACTATATTAAACTACGACTATACATATCAGTACTATATTAAACTACGACCATACATATCAGTACTATATTAAACTACGACCATACATATCAGTACTATATAAACTATGACCATACATATCAGTACTATATTAAACTACTACCCTACCTATCAGAACTATATTAAACTACTACCCTACCTATCAGTACTATATTAAACTACTACTATACCCATCAGTACTATATTAAACTACTACCCTACCTATCAGTACTATATTAAACTACTACCCTACATATCAGTACTATATTAAACTACGACTATACATATCAGTACTATATTAAACTACTACCCTACCTATCAGTACTATATTAAACTACTACCCACCTATCAGTTACTATATTAAACTACTACCCCACCTATCAGTACTATATTAAACTACTACCCTACCTAGCAGTACTATGTAAAACTAAGGACCCTACCTACCAGTACTATATTAAAACTACTACCCCCTATCAGTACTATATTAAACTACTACCCTACCTATCAGTACTATATTAAACTACTACCCTACTACCAGTACTATATTAAACTTCGACCCTACCTACCAGTACTATATTAAACTACAGCCCTACCTACCCGTACTATATTAAACTACTACCCTACCTACCAGTAACTAATGTAAAAACTACTACCATACCTATCAGTACTATGTTAAACTACTACCCTACCCATCAGTACTATATTAAACTACTACCTACCTATCAGTATATATTAAACTACTACCCACCTACCAGTACTATATTAAACTACTACCCTACCTATCAGTACATGTCAAACTACGACCCCTACCTATCAGTACTATATTAAACTACTACCCTACCTATCAGACTATATTAAACTACTATCCTACCTATCAGTACTATATTAAATACACCCTACGCCTACCAGTACTATATTAAACTACTACCCTACCTATTAGTACTATATTAAACTACGACCATACCTACCAGTACTATATTAAAACTACTACCCTACCTATCAGTACTATATTTAAACACTACCCTACCTACCAGTACTATATTAAACTTCGACCCTACCTACCAGTACTATATTAAACTACGACCCTACCTACCCGTACTATATTAAACTACTACCCTACCTACCAGTACTATGTAAACTACTACCATACCTATCAGTACTATGTTAAACTACTACCCTATCCATCAGTACTATATTAAACTCACTACCCCTACCTATCAGTACTATATTAAACTACTACCCTACCTACCAGTACTATATTAAACTACTACCCTACCTATCAGTACTATGTAAAACTACGACCCTACCTATCAGTACTATATTAAACTACTACCCTACCTATCAGTACTATATTAAACTACTACTCTACCTACAGTACTATATTAAAATACTACCCTTCCCATCAGTACTATGTTAAAACTACTACCCTACCTATCAGTACAATGTTAAAACTACGACTATACATATCAGTACTATAATAAAACTACGACATAACATATTCAGTACTATAATAAACTACGACTATACATATCAGTACTATATTAAACTACGACTATACATATCAGTACTATATTAAACTACGACTATACATATCAGTACTATATTAAACTACGACCATACATATCAGTACTATATTAAACTACGACCATACATATCAGTACTATATTAAAACTATGACCATACATATCAGTACTATATTAAACTACTACCCTACTATCAGAACTATATTAAACTTACTAACCCTACCTATCAGTTACTATATAAACTACTACTATACCCATCAGTACTATATTAAACTACTACCCTACCTATCAGTACTATATTAAACTACTACCCTACCTATCAGTACTATTAAACTACTACCCTACCTATCCAGTACTATATTAAACACTACCCGTACCTATCAGAACTATATTAAACTACTACCCTACCTATCAGTACTATATTAAACTACTACTATACCCATCAGTACTATATTAAACTACTACTATACCCATCAGTACTATATTAAACTACTACCCTACCTATCAGTACTATATTAAACTACTACTATACCATCAGTATATATTAAACTACTACCCTACCTATCAGTACTATATATTAAATAAAACTACTACCCTACATAATCAGTACTATTTAAACTACTACCCTACACTATCAGTACTATATTAAACTACTACCCTACCTACAGTACTATATTAAACTACTACCACTACCTACAGTACTATATTAAACTGACTACTACATACTATAAAACTACGACCCTACCTACCGTACTATATTAAACTACGACCCACCTATCAGTACTATATTAAAACTACTACCCTATCAGTACTATTAAAAACTAGACCCTACCTACCAGTACTATATTAAACTACTACCCTACCATCAGTAACGATATTAAACTACTACCTACCTACAGTACTATATTAACTACTACCCTACCTACCAGAAAAACTGACCTACCTACAGTACTTAAAAACTACGACCCTACCTACCCGGTACTATATTAAACTACTACCCTACCTACCAGTACTATTTAAAACTACTACCTACCTATCAGTACTATGATTAAACTACTACCCACCCATTCAGTACTATATTAAACTACTACCTACCTATCAATACTATATTAAACACTACCCTACCTCAGTACTATATTAAGCTACTTACCCTACCTATCAGTACTATGTAAAACTGCGACCCTACCTATCAGTACTTATTAAACTACTACCCTACCTATCAGTACTATATTAAACTACTATCCCTACCTATCAGTACTATATTAAACTACTACCCTACCTACCAGTACTATAATACACTACTACCCTACCTACTCAGTACTATTATTAAACTACTACCCTACCTACCAGTACTATATTACCAACTACGACCCTACCTATCAGTCACTCATATTAAACTACGACCATACCTACCCAGTTACTATATTAAACTAACTACCCTACCTATTCAGTACTATATTAACACTACTACCCTACCCTAGCAGTACTACGTATTAAACTAC
>NW_019948693.1:10303-18381 GCF_002910315.2 Salvelinus sp. IW2-2015
ATATTAAACTACTACCCTACCTTCAGTACTATATTAAACTACTACCCTACACCTACCAGTACTATATTAAACTACTACCCTACCTATTCAGTACTATGTAAACTACGCCTACTTATCAGTACTATATTAAACTACTACCCTACCTATCATACTATAATTAAACTACTACCATACCTATCAAGTACTATGTTAAACTACTACCCTACCCATCATACTATATAAACTACTACCCTACCTATCAGTACTATATTAAACTACTACCCTACCTACCAGTACTATATTAAAACTACTTACCGTACCTATCAGTACTATGTAAAACTACGACCCTACCTACCAAGTACTATATTAAACTACTACCGTACCTATCAGTACTATGTAAAAACTATGACCGCTACCTATCAGTACTATATTAAACTACTACCCTACCTACCATACTATATAAACTAACTACCCTACCTACCAGTACTATGATAAAACTACGACCCTACCTAGTCAGTACTATGTAAAAACTACTACCCTACCTACCAGTACTATATTAAACTACTACCCTACCTATCAGTACTATATTAAACTACTACCATTCCTATCAGGAACATGATATCCTCTCACCATTACAATAAGAGGGGAGGATAGCATTGGGGGGGGATGATATTTATAGTTCTAACTTTCTCACATATCATTATTCATACTGGACTATCCGTAACCACGGCAGCATCTACATCAATGTATTAGTGTTTAGAAATATATTCCAGTCTTATTTACAATAAAAGTGACACTAAAATGACAATACATTATTTAACATGAATAATAATTTCAATCTATTGGGCACAAAATAATCTGAAACGCAACCAAAACAAACAGAAAATGCATCCAACCAGTTTGTAGAGTCACAAGCTTGATGTAGTCATTGTGTGATAGTAATATGGGACTACTTTAATACACAATAAGTTAATTTATCCTAATACGTTTGGTCCCCTTTAAATGGGGGACTACATAGAAAATGTGCTGTAATTTCTAAACGGTTTACCCAATATGAATGAAAATACCCTCAAATTAAAGCTGACAGTCTGCACTTTAACCCCAGCCATTGTATCATTTCATTTTTTACTCCTGAATTAATTTACACTTGCCTAAACAAAGGGGCTACGACTATATTTTAGTTATCCAATTCTTATTAACCTTAAAACAAATTTGAATTGCCAGAGTATTGAGTAGATTGTTGACAAAAAAAAATACAATTAAATCTATTATTAAATCTATCCCACCTTGTAACACAATACAATTAGAAGGAATCCAAGGGGTATGAATACTTTTGCAAGGCACTGTATCAAGGTAGGGATCTACGTTTGTTGTTGATGTTTGTGTGTACTCACTGGGAGGTAGTGATCTGCATTTGTTGTTGTTGATGTTTGTGTGTACTCACTGGGAGGTAGTGATCTGCATTTGTTGTTGTTAATGTTTGTGTGTACTCACTGGGAGGTAGGTATCTACGTTTGTTGTTGTTGATGTTTGTGTGTACTCACTGGGAGGTTTGTTGTTGTTGATGTTTGTGTGTACTCACTGGGAGGTTTGTTGTTGTTGATGTTTGTGTGTACTCACTGGGAGGTAGTGATCTACGTTTGTTGTTGTTGTTGTTTGTGTGTACTCACTGGGAGGTAGTATCTAGCGTTTGTTTGTTGTTGTTTGTGTGGTACTCACTGGAGGAGTGATCTACGTTTGTTGTTGTTGTTGTTTGTGTGTACTCACTGGGAGGGAGTGATCTACGTTTGTTGTTGTTGTTGTTGTTTGGTGTACTCACTGGGAGGGAGTGATCTTACGTTTGTGTTGTTGTTGTTGTTTGTGTGTACTCACTGGGAGGGAGTGATCTACGTTTGTTGTTGTTGTTGTTGTTTGTGTGTACTCACTGGGAGGGAGTGATCTACGTTTGTTGTTGTTGTTGTTTGTGTGTAATCACTGGGAGGGAGTGATCTACGTTGTTGGTTGTTTGTTTGTGTTACTCACTGGGAGGTAGTGATCTACTGTTTGGTTGTTGTTGTTTTGTGTGTACTCACTGGGAGGGAAGTGATCTATGTTGTTGTTGTTGTTTGTGTGTACTCACTGGTGGTAGTGATCTACGTTTGTTGTTGTTTGTGTGTACTCACTGGGAGGAGTGATCTATGTTTGTTGATGTTGTTGTTTGTGTGTACTCACTCGGAGGTAGTTGATCTATGTTTGTTGTTGTTGTTTGTGTGTACTCACTGGGTGGTAGTGATTCTACGTTTGTTGTTGTTTTGTGTGTACTCACTGGGAGGGAGTGATCTACGTTTGTTGTTGTTGTTTGTGTGTACTCACTGGGAGGTAGTGATCTATGTTTGTTGTTGTTGTTTGTGTGTACTCACTCGGAGGTAGTGATCTATGTTTGTTGTTGTTGTTTGTGTGTACTCACTGGGTGGTAGTGATCTACGTTTGTTGTTGTTTGTGTGTACTCACTGGGAGGTAGTGATCTACGTTTGTTGTTGTTGTTGTTTGTGTGTACTCACTCGGAGGTAGTTGAGCGTGGAGTTAGACAGTCCACATCTGGTGATGTTCTTAGACAGCTGGTCTAACATCTGGGGGTCCTGGGCCTGTAGGGTTAGAGGTCAGGGGTTACAGAGGTCAGACACCATGTATTGATCTGTCTACCATCGCTTTTACACAACACACGTACGTGCGTGCATGCGTGCGTGTAACTCACGTGCATGGCCAGTATACTGCGTGGTATCAGTTCCCGGTGCTGTCGGATGCTGAAGTGCCACGTCTTGATCCTCATCATGTCGTCAAACATGAACTCCAGGTACAGACGACCCTCCACACACACCTAGAGGGGTCAGAGGTCAGGGTTGAAATTTCTACAAAAGGAGATCACGAAAGTTATGTTCAGAACATTTGTTGTGTGCAAAGAAAGCAATTCACCAGCAACTATGGGCCGAATCCTGACGTACATGTGTAGACTTTCACATAGAAGATGCACTGAACTCATTCAGTCGAGTTACAAATGCAGATTTTGATGTTAAGATTCTGCCTCATGTTTACAATAGTGTCCACAGGAAAGACATAGCCTGCGTACGCACGCACGCACGCACACACACACACCTGTGTGAACATGGGCTTTCCGTTCTGCGTAACCATGGTACACTGGTCACAGTCCAGCGAGACGAAGTTGTTGTGGAAGGACTCTTTGGGGTGCTTCAACACGTAGTAGAGGTCGGTGGCGCCCCCCTCGAATATACTCCGGAAGTACCGCGGGATCAACGTCCGGCCAATCGCTGCGGAGGAGGAGGAGGAGACAGGAAGCAGAAGAACAGTGGAGCGTAAGTACACAACAACAGAGTCTCATAGGGTGGTTTCCCAGACACACATTAACCCTGGTCCTGAACCAATCCGCCAGATCAATGGAGAATCCAGGCTTTAGTCTGTGTCCAGGAAACTGGCCAGTATTCATTACAAAACAGACTACAATCATGCCTTTTTGGCACTAACTCTCTTGCATTGACTACGCACACACCCACACATTCTCATACCACACAGACTTACACCCAACACACACACACATTCTCATACTTACACATACTTACACCCAACACACACTCACTCACATACTGATACCACACATACTTACACTCCAACACACACTATATATGCCCACACACACACACACACACTGACACCACACTTTCATACTCACCACTAAAGCTGCTGCTACTGTCTGTTATCTATCCTGTTGCCGAGTCACTTCACCCCTACCTATATTTACAGTATATAGCTACCTCAATTACCTCATAGCCCTACACATTGACTCAGTACTGGTACTCCCTGTATATAACCATGTTACTACCTCATACTGGTACTCCCTGTATATAACCATGTTACTACCTCATGCTGGTACTCCCTGTATATANCCTGTATATAACCATGTTACTACCTCATACTGGTACTCCCTGTATATAACCATGTTACTACCTCATACTGGTACTCCCTGTATATAACCATGTTATTACCTCATGGCTACACATTGACTCAGTACTGGTACTCCCTGTATATAACCATGTTATTACCTCATACTGGTACTTCCTGTATATAACCATGTTACTACCTCATGGCTACACATTGACTCAGTACTGGTACTTCCGGTATATAACCATGTTACTACCTCAGGAGTATCTCATGTTGTTGTTGTTGTTTGTGTGTACTCACTGGGTGGCATGTGATCACGTGTTCGTTGTTTGTGTGTACTCACTGGAGAGGAGTGATCTATGTTTGTTGTTGATGTTGTTGTTTGTGTTGTACTCACTCTGAGTAGTGATCTATGTTTGTTGTTGTGTTTGTTGATACTCACTGGGTGGTAAGTGATCTATCGTTTGTTGTTGTTTGTGTGTACTCACTGGGAGGGAGTGATCTAGTTTGTTGGATGTTGTTGTTTGGTTGTGTACTCACTGGTGGGGGTGATCTACGTTTGTTGGTTGTGGTTTGTTGAGGTCTCGACTGGGATCGGTAGTATCATGTTTGTTTTTTGTTTGTTTGTGATGTGCTATCCTCGGACCGGTAGTGCATCTATGTTTGTTGTTGTTGTTTGTGTGTACTCACTGCGGGTGGTAGTGATCTACGTTTGTTGTTGTTTGTGTGTACTCACTGGGAAGGCTATAGTGTCTACGTTTGTTGTTGTGTTGTTTGGTGTACTCACTCGGAGGTGTTGAGCGTGGAGTTAGACAGTCCACTCTGGTGATGTTCTTAGACAGCTGGTCTAACATCTGGGGGTCCTGGGGCCTTAGTGATGGGTTAGAGGTTCAGGAGTGTTACAGAGGTCAGACACATGTAGTATTGATCTGTCTACCATCGCTTTTATCACAACACACGTACCACGTGTGCGTGCATGCGTGCGTGTAACGCAGGGTGCTCTGATGGCCAGTTTTTACGCGTGGTTATCAGTTCGCCGGTGCTGTCGATGCTGATGAGTGCCACGTCTTGACCTCATCATCGATCAGTGTCTCAGCCGAACATGAACTCTCATGTACAGACGACCCTCCACACACATAGAGGAGGTCAGAGGTCAGGTGATGAAATTTCTACCAAAAGAGATCACGAAAGTTATCTGTTTCAGACATTTGTTGTGTGCAAAGAAAGCAATTTCACCAGCAACTATGGGCGATCCTGACGTACATGTGTAGACTTTCACATCAGAAGATGCACTGAACTCATTCAGTCAGGTTACAAATGCAGATTTGATGTTAAGATTCTGCCTCATGTTTACAATAGTTCCACAGGAAAGACCATAGCCTGCGTACGCACGCCACGCACGCCACACACACACCTGTGTGATACATGGCTTTCCGTTCTGCGTAACCATTGGTACTACTTGTCACGAGTCCAGCGAGACGAAGTTGTTGTGAAGGACTCTTTGGGGTGCTTCAACACGTAAGTAGAGGTCGCCTGGCGCCCCCTCGAATATACTCCGGAAGTACCCGCGGATCAACGTCTCGGCCAATCGCTGCGGAGGAGGAGGAGGAGACAGGAAGAGCAAGAACAGTGGCAGGCGTAAGTCACACAACAACAGAGTCTCATAGGGTGGTTTCCAGACCACATTAACCCTGGTCCTGAACCAATCCGCCAGATCAATGGAGAATCCAGGCTTTAGTCTGTGTCCAGGAAACTGGCCAGTATTCATTACAAAACAGACTACAATCATGCCTTTTGCAAACTAACTCTCTCTGCATCTGACTACGCACCACACCCGACACATTCCTCACTCACCACACAGGACTAACCCAACACACACACACATTCTCATACTTACCACATAGCTACACCCCAACACACACTTCACTCACCATACTGGATTACCACACATACTACACTCCAACACACACTATATATGCCCACACACACACCACACACTGGAACACCACACTTTCATCTTCCACACTACAAGCTGCCTCGCTCACCTCTGTTGATCTACTCATCCTGGTTGCCGGATCACTTCACCTCCTCACCTTATATTTACCAGTACTATGCTACCCTCAACTTACCTCTCAATTAGCCCTACACATTGATTCAGTTACTTGTATCTCCCTGTAATATAACCATTGTACTACCTTCATTACTCGGTACTCCCTGTTATATAACCATGTTACAACCTCATGCTCGGTACGGTCCCTGTATATATACCATGTTACTACCTTCATACTGGTACTCCCTGTATTAATAACACATGCTTACTACCTTCGATGACTGGTACCCCTGTATATAACCATGTTCACACCTCATACGGGTACTCCCTGTATATTAACCATGTTTATCTATCCTCATGACTGGTACTCCCTAGTATTTAACCATGTACTACCTCACTATATGTGTACCCCCGACTGTAAGATAACCATGTTTCTTACGCTCATGCTCATGGTACTCCCTGTTACCAGGTATACTAGTACTTACTTCGTGTAGTCCTGTACTGACCTCATACTGGTACTCCTGTGATATACCATGTTATACCTCATGACTGGTACTACCTCCTATGCAATTAACCATGTTACTTTAGCCTTCAATCTGGTACTCCTGTATAACCAGTTACATACCCTATACTGGTATCCCGTACTATATAACCATTGTTACTTAACTCATACTTGTACTCCCTGTATATAACCCATGTTACTACCTCAATCAGGTTACTGTTTACACGGTGAGAACTTTTAGCCTACATCTAAACCACTTTACTACCTCATACTGGTACTCCTCTTATATAGACCATGTTATACCTCATACTGTACTCCATGTATTGATAACCATGTTATTATCCTCTCATGCGTTACACATTGACTCAGTAACTTGGTTTATCCTGTATATAAGCCATGTAATGTACCCTCATGACTGGTACTCCTTGTTATTAAACCATGTTACTACCTCCATGCTGGTACTCCCTGTATATAACCATGTTTGATTCTAACCCTATATGGCTTCCTGTATATAACCATGTATCATGCTACTACTCGTAATCACTGCGCACTTACATGCTCTACTGCTGATTATAACCATTTCTACTACCTCATCTGTACTCCCGAATAACATTGTGACTACTAAACTAATGTATCGTACAGTTTACATAACCGTAATTACTTACCCCTCATGTACCTGTACTACCCATACTGGTATCCTTATAACCATGTTACTACCTACAACTGTACTCGGTAAAACATTTACTAGCTCATACATGGTATCCTTTAGTAACCATGTATTTACACTCAATGGTCTACACATTGACTCAGTTACTGGTACTCCCTTTGTATTATAACCAGTATTACCTCATACTGGTACTCTTCCTGTTATATAAACCAGTTACTACCTCATGGGCGTACACATTGATCTCTTAGTACTGCTACTTCGTATTATAACCATGTTACTACCTCATGCTAAACATTGACTCAGTACTGGTACTTCCGTATATAACCATGTTACTACCTCGATGGCTACACATTGACTCAGTACTGGTACTTCCTGTATATAAACCATGTTACTACCTCATGGCTACACATTGACTCAGTACTGGTACTTCCTGATATATAACCATGTTACTACCTCATGGCTACACACTGACTCAGTACTGGTACTTCCTGTATATAACCATGTTACTACCTCATATGGCTACACATTGACTCAGTACTGGTACTTCCTGTACTATAACCATGTATATACCTCATATCCCTACACATTGACTCAGTACTGGTACTTCCTGTAATAACCAGTAACATTACCTCATTATCCCAACAACATTACTCTCAGTACTGGTACTCCCTGATGATAGCCATTGTTATTACCTTCATATCCCAACACATTGACTCAGTACTGGTACATTCCTGTATATAACCATGTTACTACTCATGGCTACCACATTACTCAATACTGGTACTTCCTAGTTATATAACCATGTTACTACCTCATTGGCTACACATTGACTCAGTACTGGTATCTTCTTGATATACACCATGTTTTTACTTTTAACTCGAGCATACAGTCATTTGACTTCAGACCTGTAACTTCCACTGTATATAGCCATGTTATTACCTCATATC
>NW_019948693.1:18406-24491 GCF_002910315.2 Salvelinus sp. IW2-2015
TATCCCTACACATTGACTCAGTACTGGTACGTCCTGTATATAACCATGTTACTACCTCATGGCTACACATTGACTCAGTACTGGTACTTCCTGTATATAACCATGTAATTTTCACTCCTTATTGTTATTCACTGTTGATATCTTCCTYGTGTCACAATTTCAATATTTTTTTGTTCTCATCTTTAACTCTGCATTGTTGGAAAGCATTTCCCTGTCACTCTACACCTGTTGTTTATGAAGCATTTCCCTGTTAGTCATGTGACCTAGAACATTTGATTTGAATCTAATAACAGGACGTAGAAGAATACAACTCCTCCTCATGATGTCTGTCTGTCTATCTGTCTGTCTGTCTGTCTGTGTGTCTGTGTGTCTGTGTGTGTGTGTGTGTGTTCTTACTGTATCTCTTGGGCCCGTCCTCCAGACAGAAGGTAATGGTCAACATGGCATCGTCCTCAAAGAACTCTGTAGTGAACGCATCCCACCACAGATTATCACATTCCTGGAGAGAGAGAGAGAGATGGAGAAAGGAGAGAGAGAGATGGAGAAAGGAGAGAGAGAGAGAGATATGGAGAAAGGAGAGAGAGAGATATAGAGAGAAAGAGAGATATGGAGAAAGGAGAGAGAGCGAGAGAGAGAGAGAGATATGGAGAAAGGAGAGAGAGAAAGAGAAAGGAGAGAGAGAGAGAGAGAGAGAGACAGAGAGAGAGAGATATGGACAGAGAGAGAGAGAGATGGAGAAAGGAGAGAGAGAGAGATGGAGAGAGAGACAGAGAGAGAGAGATATGGAGAAAGGAGAGAGAGAGGGGAATAGTTAGCAACATGTTAGGTCAGCCTAGTAGGTACTAAAACAAACAACTCTGTAGTGAACTCATCTCACCACAGATTATCACACTGCTAGAGAGAGGAGAGACAGAGTTAGCATAGTATTCAGTATGGTAGTCGTAGTAAAACAACGTGAGAACGAGGGGGAAGGAGAATGATAGACAGGCAGACAGACGGGCAGACAGACGGACAGATGGAAGTAAAACGTTCAGCTCCTCTCTACCTCTGTCCAGTTCTGTAGCCGTTTGTTGAGCTCAAATATCCTGTAGTCTGTCTGGTTCCCGTACGGTGTGTGTCTCCTGAGACAGACAGACAGGAAAGGTTAGATGTAGCTAGGGCCGAAGTAACGGCACCTCTTATAGAATACTGGCTTTAACGGCACCTGAATATAGAGTTGATGTCGGAAGTTCACATACACCTTAGCCAAATACATTTAAACTCAGTTTTTCACAATTCCTGACATTTAATCCTAGTAAGAATTCCCTGTCTTAGGTCAGTTAGGATCACAACTTTATTTTAAGAATGTGTTATGTCATGAATATAGAAGAGAGAATGATGTGTATTTCAGCTTTTATTTATTTCATCACTCATTCCCAGTGGCGTCAGAAGATTACATACACTATTAGTATTTTATAGCCATTGCCTTTAAATCTGTTACTTGGGTCAAACGTTGTCAGGTAGCCTTCACATAGCTTCCCAACAATAAGTTGGGGTAAATCGTTCTGGTCCAGTTCCTCTCTGACAGATGTGGTGAACTTGAAGTCAGATGTTTGTCAGGCTCTCATAGCTCGCACACGCTTTTTCTAAGTTCCTTGCCCAACAATATTTTCTTATAGGATTGAGGTCAGGGCTTTGTGATGGCCACGTCCCAATACCTTGACTTTTGTATCCTTCAGCATATTTGCCACTTTGGAAGTTAATGCTTGGGGGTCATTGTCCCATTTGGAAGCCCCATTTGGCGACCAAGTTTTAACTTCCGATGATGTCTGAGATGTTGTTTCAATATATCCACATAATTTTCCTCCCTCCATGATGCCATCTATTTTTGTGAAGTGCACCGTCCCTCCTGGCAGCAAAGCACCCCCAAATGATGCCTGCCCCTGTCCCTTGCTTCAAAGTTGTTGGGATGGTATTCTTCGGCTTGCACAGCGTCCCCCTTTTCCTCAAAATAACGATGGTCATTATGCCAAACAGTTCTTTTATTTTTGTTTCATCCAAAAAGTACGATCTTTGTCCCATGTGCAGGTTGCAAACCGTAGTCTGGCTTTTTAATGGCGTTTTTGGAGCAGTGGCTTCTTCTTTGCTGAGCAGTGGTTTCAGGTTAAGTCGATATAGACTAATTTTCTGTGGATATAGATACTTTTGTACCGGTTTCTGGCAGCATCTTAACAAGGGTCCTTTGGCTGTTGTTTTCTGGGATTGAATTGTCACTTTTCGCACAAAGTATGTTCATCTCTAGGAGACAAACACATCTCCTTCATGAGAGGTATGACGCGCTGCGTGGTCCCACGGTTTCTTATACTTGCGTACTATTTGTTTGTAGCAGATGAACGTGGTAACCTATTCAGCGCGTTTTTGAAATTGCTCCCAAGGATGAACCAGACTTGTGGAGGTCTATCAATTTTTTTTACTGAGGTCTTGGCTGATTTCTTTTGATTTTCCCATGATGTCAAGCAAAGAGGCACTGGGTACACCTCCCAATTGATTCAAATGATGTCAAATTAGCCTGTCAGAAGCTTCTAAAGCCATTACAATCATTTTCTGGAATTTTCCAAGCTGTTTAAAGGCACAGTCAACTTAGTGTATGTAAACTTTCTGACCCACTGGAATTGTGATACAGTGAATTATAGTGAAATAATCTGTCTGTAAACAATGTTGGAAAATTACTAATGTGTCATGCAAAAGTAAGAATGTCGCTAACCGACTTTCCAAAACTATAGTTTGTTAACAAAATTTTGTGGGTGTGGTTGAAAAACAAGTTTTAATGACTCCAACCTAAGTGGTATGTAAACTTCCGACTTCAACTGTATCAAGTACTGGAACACAAACGAGTAGCAGGCACATATTTAAATGTCCACTACAACACCTGATAGTAGAAAAATAGATGTAGGTCTGTGAATCTAGACAATAAACATCCAGACTAAAGTAAGAAAACAGGTCAGTAGGTCTTTACCTATTCCAGGCTCACAGGTATTGAGGGGGGGTACTATGGGGGTTGGGGCTGCAGAGAGATAGAGAAGAATGAAGAGAGAAACAAACTGTCAAGGAAAGAAATATCTAGTTTAATACTTGTCCTTTCTCCACGCAAAAAATGTGAATTGTAACTGATGGCCTGTTATCTGTAAGAACGCAGAGAAGACAGTTAGCGCTGGACATGTACCCCCACACACGCAGTACGCATACGCGCCACACACACACACACACACAACACACACACACACCCACACACACACACACACAACAGCACACACACACCACACACACACACACACCACACACACACAACAACAACACACACACACACACACACACACACACACACACACACACACACACACACACAGCAGTCAAATCCATCACCCTGAGATCTGAACGAGCTGCAGGACTTCCGTAACAACCATCTCAGAGGAGGAGAATAACCGCTCACCCTGATCAGAAAGACCACACACACACTCCAAAAAGCACCACAAAATGACACACAGAATGCAACCATGTTTGAGGTGTGTGTGTCTCCTCTCACCCCAGGTCCTCTGTCCAGCATGGTGCCGGGTGGAACGGGGAAAGGAGCTGCCGTTGGGCGGGCTCCTTTGGAGAGTCCAGCTTGAATGACTTGGAGGAACAGCCTGAAGACAGAGCGCATTACAACTGTAACGACTATATACGTAGCCATCTGTACAGAATAAAAAAGATATGTCACAGCTGTTTACACGGTACAGTAATTCTCCACACTACAAACTGCTTGTTTTGTCACATGAACTGAAATTAAGCGAACTGTTTAGAATTATATCAAAACCAAGGGTGGAAAAAAAATGGGCCGGAGCGATTTTCTGCATGGCTGCATCCTTTAAGTGATCAATGTGCTGGCACTAGTGCGGTAGACAGTTCTGCCTAACTGGTTCTTGGCTGCACTCATTCACGGTCAACAGCCAGCACACGAGCACACACACACACACACAACCACACACACGACAACACACACACACACACACAACACACACCCACAGCATCACACACAACCACACACACACACACACAGCACACACGACACACACACACACCTTCAGCTTCCTAAAATAATGATGCGAGGGACAACAACTTCCCGGGCCCAACCAACGAACTCCTGACACACGAGCCTTGCCTCTGTATCCCTCTCCCATCACAGCCTGCCCGCGCTGTAATCCCTGCTCCCATCACAGCCCTGCCTGTATCCTCCTCCTCCCATCACCAGCCCCTTTGCCCTGTATCCCGCTCTCCATCACACGCCCTGCCTGTATTCTCCTATCCGCAATCACAGCCCGCTGCCGCTGTATCTCCTCTCCATCCAAAGCCCTGCCCTGCGTAAGTCCCCTCCTTCCTACACCCCTAGCAACTGACGCCTTACCCATTACACTCGATCTAACCTACTCTTTATCATAGAACAACGCATCAAGCCAGTCCTAGCCCCTTCCTCCTCTCTCTATAACAACCATCTAGCCAGAGTCCCTACCTCCCTCCTCCTCTCTCTATAACACATCTAGCCAGTCCTACCTCCTCCTCCTTGCTATCTATCATACAACATCTAGCCAGTCCCTAACCTCCTCGCTCCTCTCCTCTATAACAACCATACGCCAGTCCTACCGCCTCCTCCTCTCTCTATAAACACCATCTACCGAGTCCTTACCCCTCTCTCTATCATTACAGACATCTAGCCAGTCCTACCTCCTCTCTCTCATCTATAACAACCATCTGCCAGTCCTACCCTACCCTCCGTCTCTCTATAAACAACCATCTAGCCAGTCCTAACCGCCTGCCTCTCTCTCATACATAACAACCATCAGGCCAGTCCACCCCTCCTACTCTCTATCATGATAACACCATCTAGCCAGCCTGACCCTCTCCTCTCTATCATAACAACCATCTAGCCCCGTCCTACCTCTCCTCACTCTCTCTATCATAACAACCATCTAGGCCAGTCCTCCCCGTTCTCTCCTCTTCTCTCTATAACAACCATCTTAGCCAAGTACCTACCCCTCCTCCTCTCTATCATAACAATCCATCCTAGCCAGTCCTACTCTCCTCCTCTCTCTATCATAACAACCATCTAGCCCAGTCTCCTACCGCCTCCTCTCTTCTCTCTATACCATCCATATAGCCAGTCCTACCCTCCTCCTCTCTCTATAACAACCATCTAGCCCGTCCTACCCTCCTCCCTCTGCTTATAAACACCCATCTAGCCAGTCCTACCCTCCTCCTCCTTATCATAACACCATCAGCCAGCCCTACCCTTCCTCTCTCTCTATACAACCATCTAGCCAGGCCTACCCTCCTCCTCTCTCTATCATAACAACCATCTAGCCAGTCCTCCCAGCTCCTCCTCCTATTATAACAACCATCTAGCCATGTCCTACCTCCTCCTCCTCTCTTATCATAAAACAACCATCTAGCCAGTCTACACCCTCCTCCTCTCTATCATAACAACATCTCTGCCAGTCTACCCCTCCTCCTGCTCTCTATAACAACCATCTAGGCCAGTCTACCCTCCTCCTCTCTCCTATAACAACCATCTAGCCGTCTAACCCTCCTCCTCTCTCTATAGTTACAACCTCTAGCCAGTCTACCCTCTTCCTCTCTCATAACAAACCATCTAGTCCAGTCCTACCCCTCCTCCTCTCTCTATAACAACCATGCTCTAGCAGTCCTACCCCTCCTACTTCTCTATCATAACAACCATCTAGCCAGACTACTCTCCTTCCTCTCTCTATAACAAACCATCCAGACAGTCGTACTCCTCCTCTCTCTATAAACCATCTAGCCAGTCCTACCCCTCTCGCTCTCTCTATATACAATCCATCTAGCCCAGTCCTACCCTCCTACTCTCTATCAATAACACCCATCTAGCCAGTCTACCCTCCTCCTCTCTATCATAACAACGGCATCTAGCCAGTCGCCTTCCCCTCCTCCTCCTCTCTATAACAACCATCTAGCCAGTCTACCTCCTCCTCTTCTATAACAAACAATCTTAGCCAGTCCTACCCTCCATCCTCTCTCTATAAACAACAATCTA
>NW_019948693.1:28533-41893 GCF_002910315.2 Salvelinus sp. IW2-2015
ATGAGATTAGATATACTTGGCAATTAGTGCGTCAAAATACCACAGTCAGACTGGCAGTTACTGACCAAGTTATTGAAAACTGAATGTCTTTTTTGGTGTTTAGGCAAGGAAATCGCAACATCCCCATGTAGAAAGAAATGAGTGGAGAGGAGAGACTTCTATAGTTAGGTGATGACATCAGTGCCCCCGTGGACCTTCTAAATGAGTTCACCAATTTTCTAAACACATCGTTTGTTCGCGCAATTAATAAGGTTAGACAAAAAACGATGATTGTCCCCCGTCGATACACGATGTTGTCGACTGTTAGAAAACGTCTCCTGTAGTCTGCCTTCCCCTCGTGTAACAAGCATGTCCCTGACGCGTGTCAAAAGCATCGATCCCTGACGCGTGTCACAAAGCTCCCTAGGTTAAGAAGCCCTGACGCGTGTCACAAAGCAGGTCCCTGACGCGTGTCAAGAAAAAGCTGTGCTGACGCGTGTCACAAAGCTGTCCTGACTGCACAAGCCTGTCCCAGCGTGTCAAAAGTGTCACCTGACGCGTGTCACAAAGCTGTCCCGTGACGCGTGTTCACAGAAGGTTTCTGCTTGGTGTCAAAGCCCTGACGCGTGTCACAAAGCTGTCCTTTGACGCGTGGTCACAAAGCTGTCCCTCCTGACGCGTGTTCACAAGCTGTCCCTGACGCGTGTCACAAAGCTGCCTGACAAGCCGTGTCACAAGCTGTCCCTGACGCGCCAAAGCGTGTCCTACACGGTAACTGTCCCTGACGCGTGTCACAAAGGCTTGTCCTTTTGACGCCGTTGGTCACAAAAGCTGTCCCTGACGCGTGTCACAAAGCTGTCCCTGAACGCGTGTCACAAAGCATGTCCCTGACGCGTGTCACAAAGCTGTCCCTGACGCGTGTCACAAACGCGTCTCGCTCGAAAACGGTCCGACACGTGTTCACAACGCCGCAGCGTGTCACGAGTAGCGTAGTCCACATGACCGCTGTCAATGTCGTCCTGATACTGCGTGTCACAAAATGCGGCGTCCCTGAC
Organism: Salvelinus sp. IW2-2015; assembly: GCF_002910315.2. Taxonomy (NCBI): domain Eukaryota; kingdom Metazoa; phylum Chordata; class Actinopteri; order Salmoniformes; family Salmonidae; genus Salvelinus; species Salvelinus sp. IW2-2015. The sequence goes on from NW_019948693.1 coordinate 29,568, forward strand.
GCTCGTGTCACAAAGCGGTTCCTTGTACGACGTGGTGTACAAAGCGGTTCCCTGACGCGTGTCAACAAAGCCCGGTCCTGACGCGTGTCACAAAGCTGTTCTACTTCCAATAATGTACTGCTCCCTAAGCGTTGTCACAAAGCGGTCCCTTGACGCGGTGTCACAGACAGTGGTCCCTGACGCGTGTCACAAAGTCGGTCCCTGACGCGTGTCACAAAGCTGGTCCCTGACGCGTGTTACACAAAGCGGTCCCTGCTTCAGCATCTGTTCTCACGGCGTGTCACAAAAGTCTGTCCCTGACGCGTGTCACAGAGTCTGAGCTGTCACAACGCGTGTCCACATTTAAAATTCAAAGCGGTCCTGACGTTTGCCAGTAGTCAACAAAGCTGTACCTATTCTTGTACAAGCTGTACCTAGATTAGCGAGATCAATAGCTGTCCCTGACTCGTCGTGTCAAATAAGCTGTCCCGATGCGCTGATCACAAAAGCTGTCCTCAGACCTAGCGATGTCACAAGCTGTTCACCTGACGCGTGCACTACCAAGCTGTCCCTGAAGCGTGTCCAACAAGCTGTTGCGCGTGTCAAACTGCCCTGAGCCTTCAGCAGTCCCTGACGGCGTGTCCCAAACTGTCCTAGTTTAACAAAGCTGTCCCTGACGCGGTCACAAGCTGTCCGACGCGTGTCACAATAATGTTTTGTCAAATAAACCTGGTCAATGGAAACCTACTGTCATTCCAAACATTGTCATCATGGCAAACTTGACAGTTGCCATGACAATGACAAGGGAAGAGAAGTATGTGGGTGATTTTGCTTTGTCTTAACCACAACTGTACCCTCTGACTGAAGTCACACACAACACACCTACCTTCCCTGGCATCAACAGAACACAATCACACACCAACACTCACCACACAAACACCTCCCTGGCATCAACACACACACACACACAAACAAGACAGAGAGCGATGCCCATTCAAGAACATCCTCCATCAATCTACCTGTCAGAGCCACAGCAGGCAGGGTGGTGGTAACCACAACGGTAGTAACTCCCTCCACCTCATCACACACAGGAAGTAGCACTTCTGTCATAAAGGGTTGGTCCCATAAAACATTTATCAGAGACACACACAACACTGCAACCACACACACAAACCTATCATGACTCTATACAGTCACTGTGCTGAGCGAGGAACACAACGTGTCTCAGACACACAGACATAAAATCTGGATCTTCCAGGGACAGACAGGAGAGCGTTGCCACGACTACACCCTCTCACCCAAACCAAAGTATCACACCTGGGTGTAGCCTAGCTGTTAGTGGTGGAATCAGGGCTGGTCCATATAACACAATTCATTTCATTGGATGTTTTTAGCGCGATGTTACAAACGTCTGTATTGCAAGAAACAATCTTGACGAGGGGTTGTCTTTTTGGTCTCGTCTCCTTCCCTCCTCCTGTACTGTAACCAAGCCCCTCCTCCTCACTTGACCCTCCTCTGTGTACTACCAAGCCCTCCCTCCTCCTCCTGTACTGTGAACACCAAGCCCCTCCTCCTCCTGTACTGTGACACCAAGCCCCTCCTCCTCCTGTACTGTGACACCAAAGCCCCTCCTCCTCCTGTACTGTGACACCAAGCCCCTCCCCCCTGTACTGACACCAAGCCCCTCCTCCTCCTGTACTGTGACACCAAGCCCCCTCCTCCTCCTGTACTGTGACACCAAAAGCCCCCCCTCCTCCTGTAGTCTACTGTGACACCAAGCCTCTCTCCTCCTGTACTGTGACACCAAGCCTCTCCTCCTCCTGTACTGTGACACCTAGCCCCTCCTCCTCCTTGTACTGTGACACCAAGCCCCTCCTCCTCCTGTACTGTGACAACCAAGCCCCTCCTCTCCTGTACTGTAACACCAAGCCCCTCCTCCCCTGTACTGTGACACAAGCCCCTTCCTCCTCCTGTACTGTGACACCAAGCCCCTCCTCTTTCCTGTACTGTAACACCAAGCCCCTCCCCTCCTGTACTGTGACACCAAGCCCCTCCTCCTCCTGTACTGTGACACCAAGCCCCTCCTCCTCCTGTACTGTGACACCAAGCCCCTCCTCCTCCTGTACTGTGACAACCAAGCCCCTCCTCCTCCTGTACTGTGACACAAGCCCCTCCCCTCCTGTACTTGACACCAAGCCCCTCCTCCTTCTGTGCTGTGACACCAGCCCTCCTCCTCCTGTACTGTTGACACAAGCCTCTCCTCTCCTGTACTGTGACACCAAGCCTCTCCTCCTCCTGTACTGTGGACACCAAGCCTCTCCTCCTCCTGTACTGTGACACCAAGCCTCTCCTCCTCCTGTACTGTGACACCAAGCCTCTCCTCCTCCTGTACTGTGACACCAAGCCTCTCCTCTGCCTACTGTGACACAAGCCTCTCCTCCTCCTGTACTGTGACACCAAGCCCCTCCTCCATCCTGTTACTGTGTACACTGATTCCTTCCCACCACACACAGACACCAAGCCCCTCCCCCTGCCACTCACAACAACAAAGAGGAAAGATCCCTTCTTCCTCTCTGACAACAAGCAGTTTCAACTCGCTATTTGCATTTGAGTTTTGGTTCAACAGAATGGGTGAGATGGACAGAGAAACACACAGACATTATTTTACTGTAATAGACGAGAAGTTAACCTTTCTAACTAATACCCTTTATATGTCTCAACATGTAGAACAGACCCTCCTAAAACGGGAGTATCAACGAACATGTATCTCAGTTCTGTGCTTGGGTATTGCGGCACCACGTACTGCTAGCAGCATTTAAGGCACATTGCTGTTTATGTGCTAGCTGTCTAGTCCATGGTTCCCAACTCGGGGTACTAGGACCCCTGAGGGTACTTGGCCAATCCACAGGGGGTACTTGAGAAGACTGATGAGACCGCAGGCCTGCTGGGAAAATGCAGATGAGGGGTACTCCGGGCAGAGCAACATTCAGCTGGTGGTACAGTAACCGTAAAGGGTTGGGAGCGCTGGTCTAGTCTGTATTATAAACGGTTGGGAGCGCTGGTCTTAGTCTGTATTAAAACGGGTGGTTGGGAGCGCTGGTCTAGTCTGTATTATAAACGGTTGGGAGCGCTGGTCTAGTCTGTATTATAAACGGTTGGGAGCGCTGGTCTAGTCTGTATTATAAACGGTCAATGGGCATAAAAAACATTTTATAAGGATTTGGCAACTTGTTCTCATTCTGAGAAATAAGCATCTTCTTATCCAAGAAGCCACTTGATTTCAACATCTTAACAAAATGAACAGGCTGTTGTTGCAACAGATGGAGACGGACAGGAGGGTGTATTCATAACAGTTCAACTGTTATACCTTGTTAGCAAGCAGTTTTTTATTTTTATTTAACTAGGCAAGTCAGTTAAGAACAAATTCTTATTTACAATGACGGCCCACCGCAGCCATGTTTGACTATTTTGATAAAATAATGTAATTATTAGTGGGTCTTATGGTTGTGGAAGGCTTATATTTAACCTAGGAATCATTTTACAAGCCCTGAATTCATTAGATTATTGCTGACTGTTTGAAATGCAGTGTATTGACCTTTAATTGTGCAACAACTCTTATTTAGAGAAAACGTTKTTTTTTTTAAATAGATATCGGCCATAAGTATATAAAAATATATGTTTTTTAGACCATATCCCAACTCTGTGGAATGCCAATAACCCCATGACCCTATGAACCCCATGATAACAGCTGCGTCATCACAACAAAATGAATGGATACCTTAATTAATTAATATGATTTCCATTACAAGCTAAGAGACTACAGTACAAACCCATTAGCTCTGATCCTTCACTTAGTGTGTGTGTGTGTATAAAGAACCATTAGCTCTGTTCCGTTACTTGGTGGTAAACGATGGGCCAGTCCAAATCAAATCAGCTACAAGCCACACTTCCTCTGCTGCAAATTACCCTCTCTACAACAATAACACACACACACACACACACACAGGGGAGGGAGAGAGAGACACACACACTTCCTGTCTTTGAGATGTAATGGTGGTGGTAATCGGATTTCCCTGACCGTAAATCTGACCTGTCATCAGTCAGGGAGCAGTGTTCAGGAAGCCAAGCACACAACATTCTCAGAGGAATTCCATGCGAGAATTCACGATAATAACTAAAGCCTAAACCTTCACGATTAGATAATAAATAAATGCCATTCTAGATTCTAAAACCAGCATTTCACAAACTACAAAGACTCTAGCCTACTATGGCTACATTTGAAGTGAAGTTGATAGATGGAGTATTTCTAATTTGATCAATTAAATAGTTAGCTAGATTGTTTACAAGAAAAAGTAAGCTACAAGTATAAGGACAGTAGTGTTTGTCAACAAAGTGGCTAGCATCAGCTGTGGCTACATGAGAAGTTAGCTGGTTCCAAGCTAACTGGCTAGCTGCAATGTTACATTTAGTTAGCATTACAAGCTAGCTACATCTGAACGCCGGGGGTTCACATATTAATGAAAAATGCATCGATTGGGTAACTGCATTTGATGATAAATTGACGCGACTGCAACAGCAACAAACGGTGATAGGACATCTTCAATCAAAACAAAGCCATACAAAATCGCTGACTACACACAACAGCGACGTAGCAGGCCCAACACATAGCTAACGCTCAACTAGCCGCCTCCAGTTACCATCTTTGGCAGATGGCTAGCTAACTTGCTAACCAGTTAACATTTAGAACTGTTATAGCAAAAATTAAAAAAGATACACGCAAACTATAACCATGCACATACATTGCAGACATGTCTATTTTCTTTTTTAATAAAACTTTTGAAATTATTATAATAGATATAGACGTTTGCGTTTGACCAATGTAACCCTTTACCTGCAAGAGAAGTCCCAATCAAAGAATGATGTTTACAGAACTGGGATAGTAGCTACCGTGTAGCACGCTCCTTGCGTAAAACGCTACGGTGGCTGACTGGTTCGTTGTAACGTAGTACGTCCCACTTTTTTAGAATAAACCAAAAAAAATTATAACGGGAATACTGGACCAGAAAATACAGACAATGAGAAATAGGTTATTTTATCCTTCATGAGGCCTTGTCGGTGGACACAAGCCTGCAGTCGATTTTACGTACAGACCCAGATATGTCCTTTGTTCGTGGGCAAACATGAACAATAGCTCTTGGCCCTCCCTCCTCCTTCTCTCTCTCTCTCCAGCGCTCACTCGCTTGTGCGCTGCTCCTCTCCTCCAGTCCAGTCACCCGCTCTCTCTCTATCCTTAGAATGAAAGATCCGGTAGAACGACAGAACACCGTCCGCCACCTACTTACTCTCATACCCTATCCAGTCTCCCTTCCCCCTCTGTCCTTCTACAAAACAGCGCATAGGTTGTTGGCTAAGTATTTTTCCTGTACCATCGCTGAGCTCTCTCTATCGCCATAACTGACATGTATGGAAATTGACCTAATCCTCAAAGAGAAAACCGTCTGCGACAGAACCGAACAGAGACGTGTGTTAGGCTAATTATGGTCGAACAATAATGGAATAGTGCGATGAAGGGCGAAATTAGATTTGTTGTCATGAAATTAAAAGCAAAGCTGTCATCATCACTAGGCGTCATCGCCTAGTTTAAATATTGGTCTTGAATTCATTGACACTGTCTACTCTAGATCTATCGTTGTTTGGGGGGGCTAAACAGATCGATAAATCAAATTGACTGTCCCAATTGAACAGGAGATCATACTACACACGTCTGGGGAGTTTAATGACTCCCAACAAATAATGTTTTTATAAATTACATCTTGAAACACTAACAAATAGTGTTCAATATAAACTTTTCTGAGAGATATAGGCAAATAACGTATACACATGTGTAGGCTATGCGATAAACTCATAGATAGCCATATTAATGTTATTGCCCAATGGATTTACGTACAGAATAATACAAAATGCTCTGAGACAATGTTCTATTGCCCATATGAAACCTTTTCCATAAAGAACAAATCATACTAAATCCTAAGAGGTTTACAGCTTAACTTGTAGGTGTGAAAAGCTTTAAAACATTGCTGTGTGTCTACTTACAGCAATAAAGTATACACATGCACGTTCACACACAGCTTTTGCTTGCCACCTCAACAGTTAACTAAAATCAGACACACACATACACACACACAAATGCACACAAACACACAAACAATAACACACACACACAAACACAGATTTTGCAGGCCGCCTCAACAGTCAACTAAAAACACTAAGCTGAAAGGAGAAGCAGTAGAACACTTAATCCTCCTAAATCATTGCACATTTTAATTATATATGTAGAAGAGAGGGAGAGAAAGAGGGAAGGAGAGGAAGGAGAGGAAGGAGAGGGAGAGAGAGAGAGAGAGAGAGGAAGGAGAGGGGGTAAGGGGAAGGGGAGAGAAGAGAAGGAAAAAGAGAGGGAAGAAAGAGAAAGAGGAAGGAGAGGAGAGAGAGAGGGAAGAGAGGAAGGAGAGGGAGGAGAGGGAAGGGAGAGAGAGAGGAAGGAGAGGAAGAGAGGGAGAGAGAGGGGGAGAGAAAGAGAGAAGGAGAGGGGAGAAGAGAGGAAGGAGAGAGAGAGAGAGGAAGGAGAGGAAGGAGAGGGAGAGAGGGAGAGAGAGAGGAAGGAGAGGGAGAGAGAGGGAGAGAGAGGAAAGGAGAGGAGAGAGAGAGGAAGGAGGAGGGAAGAGAGGAAAGGGAGAGAGAGAGAGAGGGAGGAGAGGAAGGAGAGGGAGAGAGAGGGAAGGGAGAGAGAGAGGGGAGAGGGAGAGAGAGAGAGATCCGCATATGTTCATACTGCTGGTGTTAAAAAATAACAAGAGTCAAGACCATGTCAGTGGGTTGTTGAGAGGAGTGTGTGTGTGCGTGTGTGTCGTGGTGTGCGTGTGTGTGTGTGCTGTGTGTGGTGTTGTGCGTTGTGTGGGTGTGTGGTGTGTGTGTGGTGTGTTGTGTGTGTGTGTGTGTGTGTGTGTGCGTTGTGTGTGTGCAACACAGAAAATACAGAGGGTGTCAGGGTGATACATTGTAAGTCATTAGCAGCAAAGGGGGTAGAAGATGTTATCCAAGAGTTATTTTCCTCAAAATGTAAGTGGGAGGCAAAATAGGAATAGGTCAGCACTGAGTGTTTGACATGTTCGGAGGTCTAGCTCTCCTCTCCTCAAGATGATAGAAGGGGGGGGGAAGAAAGGGGAGCAGAGAGAGACAGACAGACAGAGAGTGAGATAGAAAGACAGGGAGAGAGAGAGAGAGAAAAGAGAGCGACGGAAGGAGAGAGAGAGATAGAGAGAGAGAGAGAAAGAAAGGGACGGAAGGAGAGAGAGAGAGAAAGAGAAGCCCCCCCCCAGCCTGAGCCTGGTGACCCCCACACACAGGGATTAACCCTCGCCATGTACCATTTCAATAGGAGAGCCTTGCACACACACACGCTTTCTCTCTGCCTCACACACACACACACACACACACACACACACACACACACACACACACACACACACACACACACACACACACACACACCACACACACACACACACACACACACACACACACACACACACACACACACACACACACACGGGGATTAACCCCTGTGTGTCTATCTGAATGGTTGACTCTTAGCTCCTCTCCAGTTGTGACACCATTGACTGGGGTGTGTTACCATGGTTACAAAGGCCAGTGAATATAGGAAAGGCAAATCCACATCACTATGTCATAGTGCTCTGACGGGCTACTTCCCATCCCCAAACACAGCACGCACAAGCTCGCATACACACACACCACACACACACACACACACACACACACACACACACACACACACCACACACACACACACACACACACAACACACACACACACACACACACACACACACACACAACTAAAGCACCCCAGACCGCTCCCTACTCACTTCCCCGCCACTAACCCCAACATGTGAGCTACTACACACACACACACACACTTTCACTCTCACGTCTAAAGCGTGTGTAGCTGTCATTATACATAGTAATAATGGATTAAGAAATACAAAGAATCAAAAAGTCTGTCCACTTATACATCAAAGATGAAATACAGTACCACTGTACATCCTGAGATTACATAGTTTAGACCTGTCAATACTGGAATTACATCCGTATGTACGGTTTGGTATCACTTTACTTGACCCCTTTGTCATAATGCTACATAACAATGTCATAATACTACATAGCACTGTCAGAATGCTACATACAGTGTCATAATACTGCATAACAGTGTCATGATGCTACATAACACTGTCATAATACTACATAGCACTGTCAGAATGCCACATAACACTGTCATAATGCTGCATAACACTGTCATGATGCTACATAGCACTGTCATAATACTACTTAAGGTACATAACAGGGAGAAAGACTCACCTGCTCCAGTCTCAATTTGCTCAGTCATTGCCATTGTGTTACCTCACAGTTCTACACTACCATGACTACTACTACCACTATCACTACCATGACCAACGACAATACTGGACTACTTCTTCCTCTCTCTCTCTCTCTCTCTCTCTCTCTCTCTCTCGTTCTCTCTCTCTCTCTCTCTCTCTCTCTCTCTCTCTCTCTCTCTCTCTCTCTCTCTCTCTCTCTCTCTCTCTCTCTCTCTTTCTCTCTCTCTCTCTCTCTCTCTCTCTCTCTCTCTCTCTCTCTCTCTCTGTGTATGATATCTCCTATCCCCAGACTGGTGCAGCTGAGGGGCATTTGTGTGTGTATTACTCCTCCACTCCCCTGTCAACAGGAAGCTAAACGACACACACGTCTGTCAACGTTCTGATAACAACCGTTTCACTGTCCCTGCCCACCCCCGGAGTAGCACCAACTCTGCCCTAGACACTGATCTAATGTCAGTGTTATATTACTCATCAAATGGTTTAAGTTTGGATTGGGGGAGAAAGAACTGATCCTAGAACTGTGTCTAAGGGTGAGTGTAGATCATTGGCTAATCCCTGCCCTAGTTGCTTTACTGAAGGTCAGGTTTATATTCTCCGTAAATTGGTTAAGGTTAAGCTCGGAGGAGAGGAAGCTGATCCTAGATCTGTGCCTATGGCAGTGACCACCCAGAGGCCCACAAGTGTTTAGGGGCGGGATGTTAAAATTATTTATTTTGTTAGACCTATATTCTTTCAGTTATATACAAACATAGAGCTACATACATCTACAGTTGAAGTCGGAAGTTTACATACACTTCGGTTGGAGTCATTAAAACAGTTTTTTCAACCACTCCACAAATTTCTTGTAAACAAACTATAGTTTTGACAAGTTGGTTAGGACATCTACTTTGTACATGACACAAAGTCATTTTTCCAACAATTGTTTACAGACAGATTATTTCACTTATAATTCACTGTATCACAATTCCAGTGGGTCAGAAGTTTACATACACTAAGTTGACTGTGCCTTTAAACAGCTTGGAAAATTCCAGATAATTATGTCATGGCTTTAGAAGCTTCTGATAGGCTAATTGACATCATTTGAGTCAATAGGAGGTACCTGTAGATGTTTTTCAAGGCCTAACTTCAAACTCAGCGCCTCTTTGCTTGACATCATGGGAAAATCCAAATAAATCAGCCAAGACCTCAGAAAAAAAATTGTAGACCTCCACAAGTCTGGTTCATCCTTAGGAGTGTCACGTTCGTCATAAGGAGTAGACCAAGATGCAGCGTGGTATGTTTCCATCCTGTATTATGAAAAAGTTCAAAGAACAAAACAACAAAAGGAACAAACGAAACGTGAAGCTATAATAATGCTCACAGGCAACTAAACATAGACAAGATCCCACAAAGCACAATGGGAAAATGGCTACCAAAATATGATCCCCAATCAGAGACAACGATAAACAGCTGCCTCTGATTGGGAACCATATTAGGACAACATAGAAATATAATTCACCTAGATAACCCACCCTTAAATCACACCCCGACCTAACCAATATAGAGAATAGAAGCTCTCTATGGTCAGGGCGTGACAGGGAGCAATTTCCAAACACCTGAAGGTACCACGTTCATCTGTACAAACAATAGTACGCAAGTATAAACACCATGGGACCATGCAGCCGTCATTCCGCTCAGGAAGGAGACGCGTTCTGTCTCCTAGAGATGAACGTACTTTGGTATGAAAAGTACAAATCAATCCCAGAACAACAGCAAAGAACCTTGTGAAGATGCTGGAGGAAACAGGTACAAAAGTATCTAAATCCACTGTAAAACGAGTCCTATATCGACACAACCTGAAAGGCTGCTCAGCAAGGAAGAAGCCACTGCTCCAAAACCGCCATAAAAAAGCCAGACTACGGTTTGCAACTGCACATGGGGACAAAGATGGGACTTTTTGGAGAAATGTCCTCTGGTCATCATTAGACAGATACGTTCTGTGATATGTTTTTCTGTGATCATCAGAATATGTTGTATCAGATCAGAACGTTTTTGTTGATATGTTCCTGATTCAATATTTCAGATGTTCTATCAGTGACAGAACTTTTGGTGATATGTCGTGTTAGTCAATTCAGAATGTTTCATCAACAGAACGTTTTGTGAGGATGTTCTGAGTGATATTCAGAGTGTTGTAATCAGACAGAAACGTTTTGTGATATGTTCTGTGATCATTCGAATGGTCTATTTTAGAACAGAACGTTTTGTGAATATGTTCTGTGATCATTCAGAAATGTTCTATCAGACAGAACGTTTTGTGATATGTCTGTGATCATTCAGAATGTTTTATAGACAGAACGTTTTGTGATTGTTCTGTGATCAATTCAGAATGTTTGTATCAGAACAGAACTTTTGTGATAGTGTTCTGTGATCATTCAGAATGTTCTATCAGACAGAAACGTTTTGTGATATGTTCTGTGATCATGTCAGAATGTTCTAATCAGCAGAAACGTTTTGTGAATATGTTCTGTGATCAATTCAGAATGTTGTATCAGACAGAACGTTTGGTGATATGTTCTGTGGATCATTCAGAATGTTCTTCAAGACAGAACGTTTTGTGATTATGTTTGTGATCATTCAGAATGTTCTATCAAGACAGAACGTTTTGTGATATGTTCTGTGATCATTCAGAATGTTCTATCAGACAGAACGTTTGTGATATGGTTCTGTGATCATTCAGAAATGTTGTATCAGACAGAACGTCTGTGATATGTCTGTGATCATTCAGAATGTTGATCAGACAGAACGTTTTGTGATATGTTCTGTGATCATTCAGAATGTTCTATCAGACAGAAACGTTTTGTGATATGTTCTGTGATCACAAGAAATGTTTGTATCAGACAGAAACGTTTTGTGATATGTTTCTGTGAATCATTCAGAAATGTTGTACAGAAACAGAAAAGTTGCTCTTGGGATTCCTTCTAGAACCCTAACATGAACTCTTCTTCTGTGATCAGAACAACAAGTCTACCACTAAGGCTGGGGGTAGGGTAGGGGATCGATTCCTAAGGGTAACAAAGCTAGCTCCAACAGGCGGTATTAGGAAGAGGAGGATGTGATGATGGATTTCAATGTACAGTTAAGCCGGAAAGTTACATAACACCTTAAGCCAAATACATTTAAACTCCGTTTTTTCACAATCCAACATTTAATCCAAGTAAAAATTCCCTGTCTTATGGTCAGTTGGATCAACCACCTTATTTTAAGAATGTGAAATGTCAGAAATAATAGTAGGAGAGGATTTATTTCAGCTTTTATTTCTTCATCACATTCCCAGTGGGTCAGGAAGATTACATACCTCAATTAATTTTGGTAGCATTGCCTTTAATTGTTAACTTGGTCAAAGGTTTTGGGTAGCCTCCACAAGCTTCCCACAATAAGTTGGCGTGAATTTTGGGCCCATTCCTCCTGACAGAGCTGGGTGTAACTGAGTCAGGTTTGAAGGCCTCCTTGCTCGCACACGCTTTTTCAGTTCTGCCACATCATTTCTATTGGATTTGTGATGGCCACTCCAATACCTTGACTTTGTATCCTTTCAGCATTTTTGCCACAACTTTGGAAGTATGCTTGGGGTCATTGTCCATTTGGAAGACCCATTTGCGACCAGCTTAACTTCCTGACTGATGTCTTGAGATGTTGTTTCAATATATCCCAATCATTTTCCTCCCTCATGAATGCCATCTATTGTGAAGTGCAACAGCCCCTTCTGCAGCAAAGCACCCCCCACAACATGATGCTGCCACCCCTGTGCTTCACGATTGGGATGGGGTTCTTCGGCTTGCAAGCATCCCCCTCTTTCCTCCAAACATAATGATGGTCATATGGCCAAACAGTTCTATTGGGGTTTTTGTGTTCATCA
>NW_019948694.1:0-14182 GCF_002910315.2 Salvelinus sp. IW2-2015
GAGGATGTTGTGAGCGCTGCCTGAGACAGTGTTTCCACCACCATCACACACCTATAAGACCACTTCAGTGTGGTGTTCCTGTATTTGGTGTTACCCAAATAAAACCGGTCAACCAATGGGCTCCCTGATTGGCCCTGGTCAGAAGTATCGCGCCAAAATGGGGAATTAGGGTGCCAACTCGGGATGCAGAAGGTGGTTGAAGAGGTGTTCAGCCCTCACCCAGCCAGCCTAGCCGCCATCGCTCAGTTACTGTCTGTTACTATTAGTTTCCCAAATGGAACCCTATGTCCCCATAGACCCTGGTCTAAAGTAGTGCACTATATAGGAATAGGCTCTGGTCAAGAGTACCACTATATAGGGAAAGGGTTCGCATTTCGGACACAGCCATCCTCTCCTCTGCTTCCATGTGTTGCAGGGTTTATCAGTTAAACAGGAAATATAATGAACACAACCCAATCCTGCTCCTCTGCGTGCCATGTGTTAGCAGGGTTTATCAGTAAACCAGGAAATATATTAGAACACAAGCCATCCTCTCCCGCTGGCCATGTGTTGCAGGTATTCAGGTTAACAAACCGGAAATATTAATGAACACAGCCCATGCCTCTCCCCTCTGTGCCATGGTTGCTAGGTTTATCAGGGTAAACCGGAATAATTAAGAACACAAGCCATCCTCTCCTCTCTGTCCATCGTGTCAGGGTTTATCAGCGTAAACCAGGAATATATTAATGAACACACGCTCAGTCTCTCCCTCTGTGCCATGTTGTTGACAGGCTTATCAAGGAACCAAAGGAATTATATAAGTGAACACAGCCATCCTCTCCTGCCTTGGCCAGGTGTTGCAGGGTTATATCGAGTTAAACCGGAATAATTAGATGACAACAGCCATCCTCTCCTCTCTGTGCCAGTGTGCAGGGTTTATACGGTGAACAGGAAATACTATATATGAACACAACCATCCTTCTCCTCTCTGTGCCATGTGTTGCAGGGTTTATCAGTAAACAGGTAAATAGTTATGAATGAACACGAGCCATCTCGGTTAAGCCCGAAACCTAACACTCTCACGTAATGCGTCAGCTGCTCGATAATTCTGGTCCATAGCCGAGGGATTAAAGATGCTAGGAACGACGAGCTCCACCGTCTCTCAAACAAATGAGCCGAAATGTCTCCCTTCAGAAAGTTGAAAGAGGTCAACCCGTGTCGAATCGGGGATTTGGTCCAAAATAACCAGCGATGGAATACGCAAAACACAGCACTACTGCTGCTTGTTATCCACTCATTCCATTCCTTCCCCACAGCAGAATCTAACAAGGTAACCAGTTATGTTACGTAGCTCTTCCAAGAAGAATTAGAAATCCAAAAAACAACAACTACTGGTAATATTAATGAAATATTACATTACAAGTCCAGAGAGCACATAGTAAATAATGGATCTATGCCAAATTAAAAGCCAGTTCAACGTTATGCTAATAACTGGAGAGTAAAGAGACAGTAATAGAGTCCAGTTCCTCTGAATAGGAATGTTAAACGATCGATGTCTGACCAAATGAAGAAAAAACACATGCCTACGTGTTCATGGCTTGGTCACAAAGAGTGTGTACTACATAGGGGATAGGTTCCATTGGCCTTAACCAATACATCCAGAAGTTAGGGGCTTAAATAGAGCGTACACATCAGTAGAACTAATGAGATGAAATGTTAGAATAGAACTGGCAGTCAGAACTAATGAGATGAACATGTTAGAAAGAACTGGCACAGAAACAATATATGACATGTTATGAAAGAAACTGCAGTCAGAATACTAATGAGATGACAGTTAGAATAGAATGCAGTCCAAATACAATGAGATGACAGTTAGAGATGAGAACAGCGCAGTCAGAATACTAAGGAGATGACATCGTTAAGAAGAAACAGACAGTTCAGAATACAATGAGATGACATGTTAGAATAGAACAGAGCAGCAGAATATAATGAGATACATTTAGAATAAACTGGACCAGCAGACATACTACATGCGAGGTGTAGAAAGAACTGACAGTCAGAATACTAATGAGATGACATGTCGAACTGACAGTCAGAAATACAATGGAGTTAATGAATTACTCGCTACAATGAGATTAAACTGACACAGAATACAAGAGATGTTAGACATAGAACTGACAGTCAGAATACTAATGAGAGTTAAAGAACTATTTTGAATACGTGGCAGTCAAATACTAAGAGATGACATGTTAGAAAACAGAAACTGCAGCAGAATACTAATGGAAGTTAGAATAGAACTGGCAGTCATGAATACTGAATGTAAAGAACTAGAATACAAGATGTTAGAATAAATGACATCAGAAATCTAATGGAAGTAGAAAACTGACAGTCAGAATACTAATGATGTTAGAACAGAACGACAGTCAGAATACTAATGAATGTTAGAATAAACGACATGCAGAAAACTCACATGAATGTTAGAATAAAGAACAGTCAGAAACTAATGAGATTTAGATGAACGATAAGAGAAGATGGCAGTCAGAATACTAATGAATGGTTAAATAGAACTGACAGCAAATACTAATGAGCTGTAGAATAGAACCTGACAGCGTAAAACTAAGAATGTTTAAAATAGAACAGTCAGAAATACTATTGACATGTTAGAATATGAACAGTCAGAATAGTCAATGAGATTTAGAATAGAACTGATCAGTCAGAATACTAATGAGATGTTAGAATAGAACTGACAGTCAGAATACCAATAGACATGTAGAATAAGAACACAAATACTGTCCTCTAGGCTGTGATGAGAATGTAAGACTTTTTACAGCTCTGACCCGTCACATTACAGCCTCTGCCCGTCCCAGGGGAATTAGTGTCTGTTTGGCGGCTGGCAGATGATAAGTGGACTCCCGTCCACCTTTGACCCCACACCCCAAGTATATACATTTACTAATCTAGACTCATTACTGTGTACTGTGTAGGTAATCGAGTTGAAGTCAGAAGTTACATTACAGTTAGCCAACATACAGTGGGTAAGCCAAATTACAATAAAGTAAACTCAGTTTTTCACAAGTCCTGACAATCAATCGAGTAAAATAATGTCCCTGTTTTAGGACAGGTTAGATCACCACTATTTTAAGAAGTGAAATGTCAAGTAATAAATAGTAGAATGATTTATTTTCTTGCTTATTTCTTCATCACCATTCCCAGGGGCAAAGTTTAAAATACACTTAATTCGTATTACGTTAGGCCGCATTTGGCTTTTTTTTAAATTCTTTTAAAAAAAATTTGGTGTAAAACCGTCGGGTAGCCTCCCACAAGCTGCCCACAATAGAATGTTGGGTAATTTGGCCCATCCTCCTGACAGAGCGGGTGTAACGAGTCAGGTTTGTAGTCTCCTTTCTCGTGCACTCTTTTTCAGTTCCGCCCACAAACTTCTATGGACTGAGGGCTAGGCTGTGTGATGGCCACTCCATACCCTTGACTTGTTGCCTTAAGCCCATTGTTGCCACAAACTGTGTGGAAGTAGCTTTGGGGTCATTGTCATTTGGAAGACCCATTATTGCGACCATTTAACTCCGGACTGATGTCTTGAGATGTGCTTCAATAAAGCAACATCATTTTCCTACAATCATGATGCCATCTATTTCTGTGAAGGCACGCACGTCCCTCCTGCAGCAAAGCACCCCCACAACATGAATGCTTCGCAACCCTGTCTGTCACTGGTTGGGATGGTGTCTTGTGGCTTGTCAAGCCTCCCCTGTCCTTCAAGACAGAACGATGTCATTATGTCCAAAACAGTCTATTTTGTTTCCACAGACCAGAGGACATTCTCCAAAAAGTACAACATTGTCCCATGTGCAGTTGCAAACCGTATGTAGTCTGTCTTTTTATGGGGGACGGTTGTTGGAGCAGTGGCTTCTTCGCTGCTGAAGCGGCGCCTTTCAAGGTTACTTGTGACTTTTTACGTGGATATAATAACTTTTATACCTGTTTCCTCCAGCATCTTCACAAGGCCTTTGCTGTTGTTCGGATTGATTGTGCACTTTCGACCAAAGTACGTTCATCTCTAGGAGACAGAATGTGTCCCTTCGTGAGCAGTAGACGGCTGCGTGGTCCCATGGTGTTGATACTTGCCGGTACTATGTCGTGTACAGATGAACTGGTACCTGTCAAGCGGTGAAATTGCTCCCAAGAATGAACCAGGACTTTGTGTGGAGGTTCATGATTTCTTGGGGGAAAATTGAAAAGAAACACCATGATGTCAAGCAAAGAGGCACTGAGTGGAAGGTAGGCCTTGTAAATACATCCACAGGACACCTCCAATGACTCAATTGTCAATAGCCTACAGAAGCTTCTAAACTCATGACAGTAATTTCTCCTGAATTTCCACAGGCGTTTAAAAGGCACAGTTCAACTTAGTGTAGATGTAAACTCTGAACCCACTGGGAATGGTTATAAGTGAATTATAAGTGAAATAATGCTGTCTGTAAACCAAATGGTTGGAAAAAAAATGACTTGTTGCATGCAAGAAGTAGGATGTCCAACCAACTCCAAAACTATAGTTGTTAATTTGTGTAGTGGTGTGAAAAACGAGTTTAATACTCCAACGTAAGGTGTATGTACTTCCGACTCAGACGCGTGTCTGTATGTATCTGCTGCACAGTGTGCTGTGTGTGGTGTTTGTGTGTGGTGTGCGTGGTGTGGCGGCATGCATGCATGCATGCATGCGTTGCTACTGGACCGTGTGTGTGTTAGTGTGCAGATTCACCGCTTCTCACATTATTATATGGTTGTGTTGTGTTTTGTGCAGTGTGTACCATGTGTCTGGTGCGTGCTGCTGTGTGTGTCCCTATGGTTACTGGGAATTGTTAACCGATGTCTCCGATCTTCTCCTGTGTCACTGTCTCTGGCTCGCTTCGCTGCTCCTTCACTCCTGAACTTCCGAGTCAAAACTGAAACAAATGAGAAAAATAAACAAAGGAAGAAAAATGATTTAATACATAGTCAAATTTAGAAATATAAAAACCATCACTGGATACACGCGATGTGTGTTAGTCGCTTAATGATGATGTAATCACATGTCCCCAAAGGAAACCTGATCAAAAGGTTCACAGCTCATGTTGCTCAAAATAGGACAGGTACAAAACGAATAGATGCGGCGCATTGGCCCTATAGCCTTATCAAAGTAGTCTCACCATTGTCCCATAGCCTTAGCAAAGTTTAGGCACCCCATTGTGGCTTCTATATAGCCTTAGTCAAAGGTAGTGCCCATTGCGCTGCTATGCAGGCTTATGTCAAAAAGTAGTGCCACCATTTGGCTCTATAGGCCTAGTCAAAAATAGTGCAGCATCCTGTCCCTATAGGCCTTAGCCAAAGGTAGTCGACCATTTGTCCTTAAGGCCTTACCAAAATGGTATGCACCATTGGCTCTATAGGCCTTGAGTCAACAAGTAGGTGCACCATTGTGCTCATAGGCTATAGTGCAAAAGTTAGTGCACATTGCCCTATAGGGCCGTTAGTCCAAAATAGTGCACCATTGCCTATAGCTGTTAGTCAAAAGTTAGTGCATCCATTGGTCCTATAGGCTTCTATCAAAAGTAGTGCACCATGTGCCCATAGGCTTTAGTCCAAAGTATCACGCATGGTCCCTATGATGGCGTTAGGTCAAAAGTATGCCACCAGTTTGTCCCTATATGGCTTTAGTCAAAATAGTGCACGCATTGCTCCCTATAGCCTTAATCAAAAGTTGCCACCATTGTGTCCTATAGGCCTTAGGTCAAAAGTATGTGTCGTACGCATGTCCTATAGGCCTTAGTCCAAAAGTAGTGCACCATTGTCCTATAGGCCTTAGTCAAAAGTAGGCACCATGTCCTACTAGGCCTTAGTCAAAAAGGTAGTGCACCAATTGTCCTATAGGCTCTATGTCAAAAGTAGTGCACCATTGTCTTTTATAACCAGAAAAGGACATCAGTACCTTTGGCCAGCTGCTGCTCGAGCGAACCCAGTCGAACACTGTGTTGGCTCTGCTGTCAGCCCATTGGCCAAACTTCTGGGAGGTCTTGGTGAAGTCATGTTGGGGGTGATGGTGCTGTTGATGATCACGTGCAGGGAGACAGGAAAATGACACTTAGTAGGAGATGCGGTGGTGCCCCTGGAGCAGCTGTAGGGGGTACGTGCCTTGCTCAAGGGCACAACGGAAATACTGGAACAGCGTTGAGGGGGTACGTGCTTGCTGGGCCACTGGGAAATACCTGGAGCAGCTTGAGGGGTACGGTGCTTGCTGGCCACTGGGAAATACCTGGAGCAGCTTGAGGGTACTGCCTTGCTGGGCCACTGGGAATACCTGGAGCAGCTTGAGGGGTACGTGCTTGCTGGGCACTGGGAATACATGGAGCAGCTTGAGGTACGGTGCCTTGCTGGGCCATTGGAATACCTGGAGCAGCTTGAGGGGTACGTGCCTTGCTGGGCAACTGGGAATACCTGGAGCAGCTTGAGGGGTACGTGCCTTGCTGGCACTGGAAATACCTGAGCAGCGCTTGAGGGGTACGTGCCTTGTGGGGCCACTGGGAAATACCTGAGCAGCTGAGGGGTACGTGCTTGCTGGGCACTGGGAAATACCTGGAGCAGCTTGAGGGGTACGTGCTTGCTGGCACTGGACATGGATGCGGTCAAAGCACACAGTTTGGAAACGTTTGGGAAACCTCAGTAGGCCACAGTTTTGCACCTGGGGTGTAATAATCATCAGTCCAAACACTAAAACAAGAGTTTCTATTGGACAAATTCAGGTAGATCCCTCCCCATTTCATTCCATTGACGAAACGTTTTGCAACAGAATAAGCCGGTGAAGTCCTTTGGTTTTCGTCAGACATAAATGGGACCCATCTCATCCAAAAAGTTAACTCCAGTTTGCCAAAAAGCACCTGGATGATCATCAAGACTCTTGGAAGAATGTTCTACGGACAGATGAGTTAAAAGTATAACTTTTTGGATGACATGGGTCCTATTATGTCTGGCGAAAACCAAACAATGTATTCCCCAGAACCTCATACCAACGGTGAGGCATGGTGGTGGTAGTGTGATGATTTGGGGATGCTTTGCTGCCTCAGGACCTGGGCGACTTGCCTTAATAGAAGGAACCATGAATTCTGCTCTGGATCAGATCATTCTCCAGGGGAATGTCAGGCCATCTGTCTGTGAGCTGAAGCTGAAGCGCAGCTGGGTCATGCAGCAAGACAACGATCCAAAACGTCCAAAAATTCTCCATGAAAATGGCTAAAAAGCAACACATTAGAAGTTTTGGAACGGCCTAGTCGAAGTCCAGACCTCATCCCAACTGAGATGTTGTGGCAGGACTTGAAATGAGCAGTTCTCATGCTTGAAAACCCACAAACGTTGCCGAGTTACAGCAGTTCTGCATGGAAGAGTGGGTCAAAAACCCCTCCCCAGCGACGTGAGAGACGGATCAACTACAGGAAGTGTTTGGTTGGAGTCATTGCAGCTAAACGGTGGCACCAGTTATTGAGTGTCCAAACGGGCAATTACTCTTTCACACCTTGGCATTGAGTGTTGCATAACTTTGTTCATCAAATCAATTAAATAAATATGCAAATTGTTGTGTTATTTGTTTACTCAGGTTCCCTTTATCCAATATTAGGTTTTGGTTGAAGATCTGACAACATTCCAGTATAAAAAATTATGCAAAAGTAGAGAAAATTAGAAAGGGGGGACAATATTTTTTTCACGGCACTGTATTATATTACTATCGGTTCTGGCTGGGACTGTGTGTATATTACTATTGGTTCTGGCTGGGACTGGGCTGGCCAAGACACACCTTATCCCACTGTGCAGAGCAACATGGGTCTGTGTGTATCAACCTCTGTGCTCTCCATGGAAAAGATTAGCAGAAATGCTCCTATTGACAAATATAAAATATAGATTTTTTTTCCCCCTGGAGGATTTCAGTTTCAGTTTCCTGTTTGTTGTTGTTGACACAAGYCACAACTTATTTTGTTCTCAGTACATCTAAAAGAATCTTCTTGTACAAGATTTAGAAGTGAAGCTTACCATTTAGCTTATACAATACAACTCTGGCCAGAGATCAAGCCCTTATTCAGCATCAGAAATNAATCTTCTTGTACAAGATTTAGAAGTGAAGCTTACCATTTAGCTTATACAATACAACTCTGGCCAGAGATCAAGCCCTTATTCAGCATCAGAAATCAAAGTGAAAGTGAAATAACTAAATTGTTTTTTGGGCAAAAAATAACTAAAATAAACCCCACTTCTGCTAACAGTCTCCTTCCCTTCTGAGCTCCAGAGAAAGGAAGAAACATTTCCATAATGACACAATGACAAGAGAAAGAGCTTGAGGCTTTATGTAATCTGAAGAGGTACAGAGTAATATCAGGACAATTAGATTGGTTTCCTTCGGAGTCTCTGCCGCACACACACACACACACACCCTGCCTCCAACTATGTCCAGTATGCACGTATCCACACAGCTCACTGACCCCTATAATGGTCATTACGACTCCCAAGTCCGTATCCCAAAAGGCACTCTATTCCCTATATAGTGCACTACTTTAGACCAGGGCCCTTAGGACCATTTAGGAGGCAGTCTATCATTAGGTCTGTTAAACAGCTACTAGTATAACAGCTGGACTACACTGTAACTGACAAGGCATGTGTCCCAAATGACTCCCTATTCCCTACATAGTGCACTACTTTAGACCAGAGTTCTATAGGGCTCTGGTCAACAGTAGTGCACTATATAGGGAATAGGGTTCTATTTGGGACGTGGTCTGTAATAGACAGTGTTTCCGGGAGAGAAGTGAGTCACTGAGACTGTGATATGGTAAGGAGAGTGATTGATGAAACTGATACAGACGTGGATAATCTACTGGTAAGGAGAAAGGTCCTAGGTATGACAACACAGAAACCTCCAGAGTTGTGRACWCGGGTCACATGACTTGGACTTGAGTCTGACTCGAGTCACACATTCGATGACTTGAGACTGAACTTGGAGACTCAAGACTCGGGACTCGACTTTGACTTGAGACTGATGACTTGAAATTCTGTGGCCAGGTTTTGTAACATTTTGTCACTCATTTTGTGGCACACAGTCTCCAAGGRTTACTCTCCACGTAGCCAGAGATATCAGCCGCTGCATTGCACATTGCAAAAAAATAAAAAATAAACGTGCAACAGATTGACTAGTGAAACGCACAGTCGGCCCTCTGATTGGACCAGCAAACTGTCAATCAATACAGGTCAGGTGACCTAGCGCAGTGCTTCTCAACGTGGRTCACGAGTATGAAACTGAATGGGAATTTTTTATCCATATTTTAATTGTCTACAGATACCACACACACACACCTTAGTCTATTTGATCTGGTTTCCTACGGTACTGCACCAAGTTACTGTCTAAAAAAACAACTAATCTGTGCTTCAGAATCAACTTGTTGTGCGTCTTGACTGTTGACCAAGGACCATTGATCAGCATTAGCTGCTCAAAGGTGGGCGAGCAGATCCAGATGAGTCTCCAGACATCAGATCCAGATGAGTCTCCAGACGAGTCTCCAGACAGCAGATCCAGACGAGTCTCCAGACAGCAGATCCAGACGAGTCTCCAGACAGCAGATCCAGACGAGTCTCCAGACACAGGGGGGGGGCAGCCCCAGAAAAAATTTTATTTTCATCCCCCTAGATACCGGGGGAAAAGTCTCAGACAGCAAGATCCAGACGACTGGGCTCCAAAGACAGGCAGAGATCCAGATGAGTCTCCAGACAACAGATCCAGATGAGTCTCCAATCCAGATGGTCTCAGCAGAGATCCCGATGAGTTCCAGGACAACAGAATCCAGATGAGTCTCCAGACAACAGATCCAGATGAGTCTCCAGACAACAGATCCAGATGAGTCTCCAGACAACAGATCCAGACGTGTCTCCAGACAGCAGATCCCGAGACGCTCTCCAGACAGCAGATCCAAGACGAGTCTCCAGACAGCAGATCCAGACAGGTCTCCAGACAGCAGATCCAGACAGAGTCTCAGACAGCAGAATCCAGACGGATCTCCAGACAGCAGATCCAGACGAGTCTCCAGACAGCAGATCCGACGAGTCTCCAGACAGCCAGATCCAGACGAGTCTCAGACAGCAGATCCAGAGAGTCTCCAGACGAGAGTCTCCAGACAGCAGATCCAGACGAGTCTCCAGACAGCAAGATCCAGACGAGTCTCCAGACAGCAATCCAGACGAGTCTCCAGACAGCAGATTCAGACGAGTCTCCAGATCCAGATGAGTCTCCAGACAACAGATCCAGATGCGTCTCCAGACAACAGATCCAGATGCGTCTCCAGACAGCAGATCCAGATGAGTCTCAGACAGCAGATCCAGACGAGTCTCCATACAGCAGATCCAGACGAGTCTCCAGACAGCAGATCCAGACGAGTCTCCAGACAGCAGATCCAGACGAGTACTCCAGACAGCAGATCCAGACGAGTCTCCAGACAGGAGATCCAGACGAGTCTCCAGACAGCAGATCCAGACGAGTCTCCAGACGAGTCTCCAGAGCAGCAGATCCCAGCACGAGTCTCCAGACAGCAGATCCAGACGAGTCTCCAGACAGCAGATCCAGACGAGTCTCCAGACAGCAGATCCAGACGAGTCTCCAGACAGCAGATCCAGACGAGTTCCAGACAGCAGATCCAGACGAGTCTCCAGACAGCAGATCCAGATGAGTCTCCAGACAGCAGATCCAGCAGCTCGTTTCATTTTCTCCAATAGGCCTACGTTTTAAATGACCCGTCTATAAAGACAGTTATCCATACCTTTTATCAATCCACTACGGACAGATCTTGGCCAGAACGATAACGGTCAGGTCAAAAAAGTTGAGAACAATTTCTAGCGAACAGCTTCTGATTTACAGCTATAGGATCTGGTGCAGCACACAAATGTCAACTGTAGGGAGAGAGGATTGGCATAGTAAATATGCAGCTCCAAAAACTGTTTGGGGATCCAGGATATGAACTGTTTACCTTGAAGTCTCGAGTCAGCAAATAAGGGCATCGATGACTAGAACAGACTGGTCTTCAGTATGAAACGGATATGAAGCTGTTTACCTTTGAAGCTCAGCAGCAATGAGGCATCGATGACTTAGAACAGACTGTCTTCAGTATGAAACGGATATGAACTGGTTTACCTTGAAGCTCAGCAGCAATGATGGCATCGCGATTTACTTAGAACGATGCTGTCGGTGTGCAGTATTAAAATACAGGAATATGAAAAGCCTGTTTACCTTGAAGCGCAGCAGCAATGAGGCATCGATGACTAGAACAGACTGGTCTTCAGTATGAAACGGATATGAAGCTGCATTTGGGATTTGTTCAAATGTATTGTGACATAATCAAAATATGTTATAGACAAAATAATGAAAATGTCTGTCTGGTAGCATCAATAAATAGACAAAGATGTGTAGTTGAACAAGCTATTGAATGTGTAGTTTATTTTACTTGACAAAACGTACGACTTGGACTTGACTCGGGACTCAAACCGTTCTAGTTGGGACTCGACTTGAGACTCTGACCTTGTGACTTGGTCCCACCTCTGGAAACCTCCACATGAACTGGAATCATCACACACACACACACACACACACACAAACACTCCTAAACAAAGAAAACATTCTCTCTCTCTCTCTCTCTCTGTCTCTCTCTCTGTCTCTGTCTCTGTCTCTGTCTCTGTCTCTGTCTCTGTCTCTGTCTCTGTCTCTGTCTCTGTCTCTGTCTCTGTCTCTCTCTGTCTCTGAGTAGCACAGAGAACTGATTCCAACAATTAAGAGACAACACAAGACATGTTAATTGCTATGCACCCCTTGTCTCATAGCAACATGGCCCTGCTCCAGAATTAGGACTAGGAATAACTGACAACCGCTCTCCTCCTCCCATTCTTCCTCTACCTCCTCCTCTCTCATCTTCCTCCCCCTCTCTCCCTCCTCTCATTCTTCCTCTTCTCTCCCTCCCTCCCCATTATCACCCGTCTCCCTCTTTCCCCTCCATCTCTTCCTCAACCCCCATCTCTACCCCTCATCCTCCTGTCTCTCTCTACCTCTGCCTCCTGCCTCCTGCCTCATCCTCCTGCCTCTCCCTCATCCTCCTGCCTCTCTCTCATCCTCCTGCCTCTCTCTCATCCTCGTGCCTCTCCCTCCTTTTTATATTTCCCTCACCACCCCATCTCCCTCTCTGCCGAGGAGCTAGCACTTATCTTTTTTGCCAGAGCTCAGACCTCACACCCTCACACCTCACTGAGAGCTCAGACCTCACACCCTCACACCTCACTGAGAGCTCAGACCTCACACCCTCACACCTCACTGAGAGCTCAGAACACTGTCCAAATCAGACATGCATGACAAATCCCCAGAGCGTTGTTTTTCCAATAAAAGGCTCTGTAAAACACTACGCCAGACAAGAGAACTAGAAGAGACGGGGAGAGTTAGACAACAACCTTTACTGACATGCTTTAGACACACAGCTCAGCGAGAGAGATGATTGGAGGATTTAGCCGGGCGAGGAATTGGAGGAATAGGCGAGGGCGAGGATAGGTGAGGATAGCAGGGGCGAGGTTGACATAGGAGGGAGGTTGGGAGGAATAGCAAGGGCCGAGGATTGAAGGATAGCAGGGCGAGGTTGGAGGATAGCAGGGCGAGGATGGGTGGAGGATGGAGCAGGAGGGGCGAGGGTTGGAGATAGGCAAGGGCGAGAGGAGGGTTGGGAGATAGCATGGGCGGAGGTTTGGAGGATAGCAGGGCGAGGATGGAGGATAGCAGGCGAGGATTGGAGGAAGCAGGGCGAGGTTGGAGGATAGCGGGCGAGGTTTGGAGATAGCAGGGCGAGGTTGGAGGATAGCAGGGCGAGGATTGGAGGATAGCAGGGCGAGGATAGGAGGGGCGAGGGTTGGAGGATAGCAGGGCGAGGGTTGAGGAGTAGCAGGGCGAGGGTTGGAGGATAGCAGGGCGAGGTTGGAGGATAGCAAGGGCGAGGATTGGAGGAATAGCAGGGCGAGGATTGGAGGATACAGGGCGAGGAGAGGATAGCAGGGCGAGGTTTGGAGGATAGCAGGCAGAGGATTGGAGGATAGCAGGGCGAGGTTGGAGGATAGCAGGGCGAGGGTTGGAGGAGTAGCAGGGCGAGGGTTGGAGGATAGCAGGGGCAGAGGTTGGCAGGAGCAGGAATAGCAGGCGAGGGTTGGCAGGATAGGGGGAGTTGGGGAGGAACAGGCGAGTTTTGAGGATAGGCAGGGCGAGGGTTGGAAGATAGCAGGGCGAGGGTTGGAGGATAGGAGGGCGAGGTGAGGATAGGAAGGGGCGAGGATTGGAAGATAGGAGCGGGCGAGGATTGGAAATAGGAGGGGCGAGGATTGGAAGATAAGCAGGGACGAGGTTTGGAGATAGCATGGGCGAGGAATTGGAGGATAGCAGGGGCGAGGATTGGAGGATAGCAGCGGCGAGGTTTGGAGGAAAGCAGGGCGAAGGATTGGGAGGATTAGCAGGGCGAGGTTGGAGGATAGCAGGGCGGAGGATTGGAGGAAATAGCAGGGCGAAGGGTTGGAGAATTAGCAGGGCGAGGATAGCAGGGGCGAGGTTGGAGGGATAGCAGGGCGAGGGTTGGAGGATTAGCAGGGCGAGGGTTGGGAGGATAGCAGGGCGAGGATTTGAGGGATAGCAGGGCGGAGGTTTGGAGGAAGCAGGGCGATTGAGGAGGATAGCAGGCGAGGATTGGAGGATAGCAGGGCGAGGATTGGAGGATAGCAGGGCGAGGGTTGGAGGATAGCAGGGCGAGGATAGAGGGGCGAGGGTTGGAGGATAGCAGGGCGAGGTGTCGAGGATAGCAGGGCGAGGTTGGAGGATAAGTCAGGGCGAGGAGTGAGGATAGAGGCAAGGGTTTGGAGGATAAGCAGGGCGAGGGTTGGAGGATAGCAGGGCGAGTTTTGAGAATAGCAGGGCGAGGGTTGGAGGATAGCAGGGCGAGGGTTGGAGGTAGGAGGCGAGGGTTGGAGGACAGCATAGCGAGAGTTGGAGGGGAGGATGGTTGTGTGCATGCTTAGAAAAACATACATGCGAATTTCAAATTCTTTGACCTCTCAGAGAAGTCTTCCTCGACCCTAGCAACAGTCACCTCTAGATAACCTTGAAACCAGCTGA
>NW_019948695.1:0-14181 GCF_002910315.2 Salvelinus sp. IW2-2015
TATATCACTTTCATATCAAAAATGCTTGAAAATAGCATGAGATAGCTGGGTACGTCTCACGTTACATGTGTCCAGTATACAATAATCTATCGCATTGAACTGCTGGGAAAATCCTGAGCCTAAACGTACCAATTTGCTCAGCAGATGTCTGTATATATTTCTTGAAGATACACCCGACTGTCTCGACTACAACACTGCCCTCTGGTACATGGGTAGGGCCCTGTGTTTTGGTTGATCATGTCACATGACCGGATTTTAACTTTTCTATTTTAAAGCCATTCTCCTCCAAACTCAAGAATTAGACAAATGAAGAATTGTACTGAAGGTTCTGCATGACATCTGACATTAAAGAAAAAAGGGACAGTTTGATGAAAAATCATTTAAGTAAGTTAATTATCCCAGCATGTGACAATAAATCAACCAAACACAGACCCCATGATGTATCACATCAATTGGCATGTTCGGGACCTCTGAGTTAAAATTAACCTTATAAGAATTAACTTTAAAATTAAGATTATTTAGAATAGATGCTTGTATTGGTTGATTCGATACCTCCCAAGTGGGAAAACTCCACTCTTCCACCTAGGGTTAGCAAGGGGAAATGTCTGAGTTTCCCAACATGAGTTTGAAGTTGCGTTAGACAGGGGAATTGCCCAAAGTAAATTTTCAGATTCACTGCAAGTATCCATTCCTTCCATAATATGACACATAAAATGTGGACTTTATTTAAATCTAGTAATAATGTCTGATACATCTCTCGCTAACACGGTTCTTATATTTCTGCTGAACACGGAAAGTCTATCTTAAATGTTGATATTACTAAATATGTATCCTAAATGTAAATATTCACATAATGTAAAAAATTACTCACACTGTATATGTATAGACCAAGCTGTAGATGTTTAGAATGAAACTAAACAGAGCCTGTTATAATAAGTATGAGCTTGATCCAGTTGCAACAGTTGTATGATGCAGTCTCTGAATGGGCCTGTCCTTAACCCATTACTTACTGATATATCTTGTGAAAGTTGTCTGTGCTGCTATAAATGGCCTGTCCCCTTAACCTTACTTACTGTATATCTTGTGAAAGTTGTATGGTGCTGCTGTAAATGGGCCTGTCCTTAACCTT
Source organism: Salvelinus sp. IW2-2015 (assembly GCF_002910315.2). Taxonomy (NCBI): domain Eukaryota; kingdom Metazoa; phylum Chordata; class Actinopteri; order Salmoniformes; family Salmonidae; genus Salvelinus; species Salvelinus sp. IW2-2015. The sequence continues at coordinate 1,130 of NW_019948695.1, forward strand.
ACTTACTGTATATCTTGTGAAAGGATGAAAAAGTATGAATACATTCATCAAAATAAAGTTTTTAAATGAAAATATATGAATCAAAATGTGAATATGTTGGTAAGACGTTTTATAAAAGTGATAATTCCCCCGAAGCCAGTGCTTGGATATATAGGCACTGTTTGCAACACCAGTGGCACCGTTTGCAACACCTAACACCCCTAACACCTAACACCCCTAACACCTATCACCCCTAACACCTAAAACCCCTAACACCTAACACCCGTGCCAATAACACTTGTTTGTCACTTAATTAGAATTTTCTACTCAGCAATTTGAGTCAGGGCACGCAGGGCACGCGGAGGCTGAATTCTGATTGGGTGTCGCTGTATATCAACCTCCTCCTGACAAATAAACCCTGTCTGTCTGCCCAGAATCAGTAGGTAAACCACATATCTGGTGAAATGAAACATGTCTGACACCTTTAGGGGAAAAGGTAAATTATTTTTTGTTGTTGTTGTTTAACAGCATTTTCAAATGTAAATGTATATTTGCCTAGCCTGGTCCCAGATCTGTTTGTCCTCTTTCCAACTCCATTGTTCACTATCAAGCCATGACAATGAGTTGTAATGATAGCACACACAGACTGGCACTCAGGGTATTAGTTGCCTAATGTAAGTGTTGTACATAATTTAGGTAGTAAGGTTGTTAAGTTGAATAGTCACTGTTAGTGTAGTTGCACCAATCTGTTAATTGTTGTCGCCTGCTGAGAGGTGAAGCTATTAGCTGGACCTTACAGGTAACTGACAAAATAAAGGAAACACCAACATAAAGTTTAGGCTGTTGGGCGAGCCGACAAAACTGCTTCAATGCTCCTTGGCATAGAATCCACAAGTGTCTAGAACGCTATTGGAGGGATGCAACACCATTCTTCCATGAGAAATACCATCATTTGGTGTATTGTTGATGGTAGAAGAAAACGCTTTCTCAGATGTTGATCCAGAATCTCCCCGAAGATTTCAATTGGGTTGAGATCTGGTGACTGAGACGGCCATGGCATTTGGTTTACAGTTTTCATGCTCATCAAACCATTCAGCGACCTCTCATGCCCTGTGGATGGGGGCATTGTCATCCTGCAAGAGACCACTCATGCCCTGTAGATGGGGGCGTTGTCATCCAGCAAGAGACCACTCCCATCAGGATAGACATTATTCACCACAGGTTGAAGGTGATCACTCAGAATGGCTGTGTATTTACTGGTGTTAACCTTGGTCTCTAAGTGGTTGAGTGGACATAAAGAATGCAAGGAAAAAGCACCCCACACCATAACAGAGCTGCCAGATCCCTCATTTACACAAGTGTTTCCTTTATTTTGGTAGTTACCTGAACATTCCGAGTTAAGTTCCGTTTCCCCTGTAACTTGTCATTTATAGCCAATGAGAGAGTGTTACTAGGCAAAAATTATGAATTCTGGTTGGGTGTCACTTATCAACCTCCTGACAATTCACAACATTGGCTCTCTGCCCAGAATCAGAGTTGAGACAGCAGAAGTGTTATTTGAAGATGAAAGCGCATCGAGTACCATTAGTGAGAAGGATGGGTGGACAACAGTGAAATCCAAGAATTGAACAAAAAGGGCAACAATTGTTGTGGAAAATGAGTGTTGAATCGTTGCTTGTTGGAGTACGTTTTTTGGATAAAGGTGTTTATCTGGGAAACTCTTTTGAAGTCACAAGGATGGTAAAGAAGGCATTGGGAAACTCTTTTGAAGTCACAAGGACGGTGAAGAAGGCTTTGGGAAACTCTTTTGAAGTCACAAGGACGGTGAAGAAGGCTTTGGGAAACTCTTTTGAAGTCACAAGGACGGTGAAGAAGGAGTTGGGAAAAGTGGATGCAGTCAAAGTAGATGTTGTCACTTTAATAATGTGTACATACCTTATAATAATGTGTACATACCTTATAATAATGTGTTCATACCTTATAAATATGAATGTACATCCATTATATAAGTGCTACATTCCTTATGATATGATGTAATACATCTATAATATGTGCTACTGCCTTATAATATGTGTACATACCTTATAATAATGTGTACATACCTTATAATAATGTGTACATACCTTATAATAATGTGTACATACCTTATAATAATGTGTACATACCATATAATAATGTGTACATACCTCATAATAATGTGTACATACCTTGCATTACTCATCTCATATGTATATACTGTATTCTATACTATCTACACGGAACCCAAACCAGCTGCGCGCGTGCGCCATCGTGCATACATTTATTTTGTCCCCCCACACCACACGCAGGTTAAAATATCAAAAAAACTCTGAACCAGTGACATTAATTTGGGGATAGGTCGAAAAGCATAAAAAATTGATGGCAATTTAGCTAGCTGGCACTTGCTAGCTAATTTGTCCTATTTAGCTAGCTTGCTTATATATTCTTATTCCATTCCTTTACTTAGATTTGTGTGAATTAGGTATTTGTTAGATATTACCTGTTAGATATTGCTGCACTGTCGGAACTAGAAGCACAAGCATTTCGCTACACTCGCAATAACATCTGCTAACCATGTGTATGTGACCAATAGCATTTGATGTGATTTGATTTGATTTCGTGTGTATCTAAAGAGGTTAACCTGTCTCACTCCCCCGTTCCGCTAGCGGAACTCCTCCCATATTCCACTGAAAAGGCAGAGCGGGAAATTCAAAAAATTTTTTTTTTTAAATATTTAACTTTCACACATTAACAAGTCCAATACAGCATTTGAAAGATAAACATCTTGTCAATCCAGCCAACATGTCCGATTTTTTAAATGTTTTACAGAGAAAACACCACATATATTTATGTTAGCTCACCACCAAATAAAAAAGGAGGACAGACATTTTTCACAGCACAAGTAGGATGCAAGTAGCATGCACAAGCCAACCTAACTAACCTAGAACCAACCTAAATAACCTAGAAAAAACTACCTCAGATGACAGTCCTATAACATGTTACACAATAAATCTATGTTTTGTTCAAAAAATGTGCATATTTTAGCTATAAATCAGTTTTACATTACTGCTACCATCATAGCTACAGTCCGAAATCGCAGGGGAGTAGCCAGAGAAAATACAGACACCAACGTCAACTACTAATAACACATCATAAAACATTTCAGAAGAATATATGGTGGATAGCTAATGAAAGACAGAGATCTTGTGAATACAGACAATATTTCCGATTTTTGAAGTGTTTTACAGCGAAAACACAATATATCGTTATATTAGCTTACTACATTAGCTAGCACACATTAGCATTGATTCTAGTCGAACGGTAGCATAGCACAGTTCGACAGATATATGAAAAAGCATCCCAAATTGGGTCCTTATCTTTGTTGAGCTTCCATCAGAATGTTCTCCAAGGGGTCCTTTGTTCAGAAACGTCTTTATTTCGATCCAGAACGAACGATTTCCCTCTTGAATTAGCAAGCACACTGGCAGTGCGACGCTAAYCTCTCCATCTTGACAAAATTCTTGCGTCGCATCACGTCTAAAGTCCCGAATAAATTTCAATAATATAATWAAAATATATTGAAAAAACATACTTTAGGATGCTATTGTGACATGTATCGAATAAAATCGAAGCCAGAGATCATATTCATCAATAACAAACGTTTTCCAGGAGGCGATACCAGGTCCAAATTCGCGCCTCCCAAAAAAAAAAAAATGGCTGTCCTCTCAATCAAAGAGGTTGTGTTCATTCCCTGAAAGAGATAATCAACTCCTTTCCTCTCTCACTTCCGCATGACACCGAGGGGAAGGCGTATGGCGTGTTTCTACAGTCATAAGTGACATGACCTTTTATAGACAAGCTTTTGAAGAGAGACCTCGAATTTGGAATTCTCACTTCCGGATAGGAAATGGGCTGTAAAAACAGTTCTGTTTCACTTAGAGAAATAATTAGAACGGTTTTAGAAACTAGAGAGTGTTTTCTATCCAATATTAATAATAATATGCATATTGTACAAGCAAGAATTGAGTAGGAGGCCGTTTTAAATTTTGAACGATTTTCCCCAAAAGTGTAAACTCCACCCCTGATCCTCAACAGGTTTTAAGGTGTCAAGGATCAGGGCTGTAGAGCAAATATCTTATGTGGAGGCGGTGAAGAGAGTTTAAGGGGCAAGAGGCCACAGTTCTGAAGACGATATGGCGGTGGATGCACCGTAAACAGCTGCAAATGTTATATGTCACAATTTTGTAGCATTTATAGCCACAGTTATTAATTGTACTGCACACGTGTCCAAGAAGTCCAAGAAGCTGGACATCATTATATCTGCAACTGAGAAAGTGTTGGGCCTCCTAGACTTAACAGCAGAAGCACTGCATGGACTACTACCCTCACAGGATCCTCACTAAGACTGTGTAGGGACCTGATTAAACGGAAAATAAGGCTGATTCCGTTTAATTTAAATGTAATTATTGATCGTTTGTATGGAATTGTTTTATATTTATTATATTTTTTTACCTGCATTTTTTCCTTTTTTGGGGATCTTTATTATCCACCTGTACAGTAGGTTGCAGAATGCATATATCATTGTTGCGAACGCCAATATACAGAAAAAGAAGAAGAAAAATATTGGTAATATCTCTGAGTACAATACTATGTGTCGCACACAGAGACGCCACCAGAAAAAAGGTATATACAAACAAAATTTCTTTTTTTTTATGTAACCTTATAGTTGCCTATGGTTTCAGATCTGTTTGTGGTCTTTCCAACTGCATTTATCACTATCAAGCCATGACAATGAGTGACAATGAGATGGAATAAAATCAAATTGTATTTGTCACATACACATGGTTAGCAGATGTTAATGCGAGTGTAGCGAAATGCTTGTGCTTCTAGTTCCGACCATGCAGTAATATCCAACAAGTAATCTAACCTAACAATTTCACAATAACGAATAAGAATATGTACATAAGAATATATGAATGAGTGATGGCCGAATGGCATAGGCAAGATGCAGTAGATGGTATATAGTACAGTATATACATATGAGATGAGTAATGTAGGGTATGTAAACATTATATAAAGTGGCATTTTTTAAAGTGGCTAGTGATCCATTTATTACATCTGTGATAGCACAAACAGACTGGCACTTAAAGCACTCATAGTTGCCTAGGTCTTCTAATGTAATTGTTTTAGTCGTAACTGCCCGGCTTAGTGTTACATTCTAAGATCTCCACCCGGCACAGCCAGAAGAGGACTGGCCACCCCTCATAGCCTGGTTCCTCTCTAGGTTTCTTCCTCAGGCTCTGGCCTTTCTAGGGAGTTTTTACTAGCCACCGTGCTTCTACACCTGCATTGCTTGCTGTTTGGGGTTTTAGGCTGGGTTTCTGTATAGCAGTTTGAGATTTCAGCTGATATAAGAAGGGCTTTATAAATAAATGTGATTTGATTTGATTTGATACAGTAGACCTCCACCAGTGGATATCAACCAGGACTCTGTCCTTACAGTAGACCTCCACCAGTGATATCAACGCAGGACTCGTAACACAGAGCCTACACCAGTGTTCTCAACAGGACTCGTCCTACAGAACCTACACCAGTGGCAATCAACTAGGACTCGTCCTACAGTAGACCACACCAGTGGATATCAACCAGGACTCGTCTCTACAGTAGAACTACACCAGTGGATATCACCCTAGACTCTTTCGCTACAGTAGGACCTCACACCAGTGGATACAACAGGACTCTGTCTAACAGAGACTCACACCATGATAATCAACCAGGACTCTGGTCTCTACAGTAGACCTCAGTGACACCAGGCTTGCATATGCAAGTGTCTCACGGACTCTCGTCTCCTACAGTAGACCTACACCAGTGGACTTCTAACTCAGGACTCTGTCCTCCAGTAGACTTACCACTGGATATCACCAGGACTCGTCTCTCACAGTAAGACCTACACCAGTGGATATCACCTAGGACTTGTTCCTACAGTGAGCTCACCAGTGATATCAACCAGGCCGTCTACAGCAGTCTAGCTCTTCGACATCCTAGTAGAACCTACACCAGTGGTTCAAACTCAAGGAGCTCTGTTCCCTACAGTAGACTCACACATTGGAATCACCAGACTCGTCCCTACAGTGACCTACACCAGTGTCATCCGGCATCTGCCTACGTAATTCTACAACACGTGGATATCACCAGGACTCTGTCCCTACAGTAGACCTAGCACAGTGGAATCAACCGGACTCTGTCCCTACCAAGTACACCGATACAACGATCTGCCTAGAGTAGCCTCACCAGGTATATCAACCAGGACCTGTCCTACAGAGACGTAGCTACAGTGGTTTCAACCAGGACTGCTGCCCACAGTAGACCTCCACCAGGTGGTTTCATCAACGCAGGACTCGTCCCTACAGTAGATCTAACACGGGTCTCTCAACCAGACTCTGTACCACACACTACAAGTGATACCACAGTGACCTCGTTCAGAAACTCCCGTGATATTTCAACCGGACTCTGTCCCTACATAACTACCGTGGTATCAAGACCCTGTCCAGAACCACCCAGTGGATATCAACCAGGACTCTAGTCCCTAGAGTATACTACCACCATGGTCTCACCAGGACTCTGGTCCTACAGTGAACCTACACCAGGATACAACCCGGACTCTGTCCTACAGTAGACCTAACCATGGATATCAACCAGACTCTGTGCCCTGTACAAGTAGACCTACACCAGTGGATATCAACCAGGACTCATCCTATGACTACAACAGTTTGTTCTCAACCAGGACTCTGTCCCTACAGTAGACACACCAGGGATGCCACAACTAGGACACTGTCTCTAGCAAAGTGACCCCGTTCTAACTCACAGTGGAATCAACCAGGACTCATCGTGACCATACACCATGTTACAGGTTTACCACGACGGTGCTACACCAGTGGAGTTCAACTAGGTCTGTCTCTAAGTTAACCTCACCAGTGATATCAACCAGGACTCTGTCTCTACAGTAAGACCTTACACCAGTGGATACACAGGACTCTGTCTCTACAGTAGACCTACGGCCAGTGGAATATCTACACGCAGGACTCGTCCCTACAGTAGACCTAACACCAGTGATTCAACGCGACTCTGTCTTCCTACAGTAGACCTCTACACAACCGTTGGATATCAACCATTGGACTCTGTCCTACAGTAGACCTACATCAGTGGACTAATCAACTAGGACTCGTTCCACAGTACCAGCCTAACCAGTGGTATCTATTCCAGGACTCTGTCTCCTACAGTGACCTACCACCAGTGGATTCTCAAAAAAAAGAAAAACCTCTTCCCACAGTGACTTACCTGGTTCCCCCAACTCCAAAAAAGTCCTAAAGATAAACCAGACGTCACAGAAGATGCTACACACGTTATTCACCAGGACTACTGTCCCTACAGTAAGACCGATAACACCAAGTTGGTAAATAACGGATCTAGTCATACGACAGCCGTAGCTCTTGACTTGGTCCTACGTAGACCACAGTGCACATGATCGTCCTACAGTATCACGTGTATATCACAGGACTCGTCCCTACAGTAGACCTACACCAGTGGATATCAACCAGGACTCTGTCCCTACAGTAGACTCCACCGGAGTGGATATCAACCAGGACTCTGTCCCTACAGTAGACAACACCATGGATATCAACCAGGACTCTGTCCCTACAGTAGACCTACACCAGTGGAATCAACAGGACTCTGTCCCTACAGTAGACCTACACCAGTGGATATCAACCAGGACTCGTCCCTACAGTAGACCTACACCAGTGGTTCAACCAGGACCCTGTCCCTACAGTAGACCTACACCAGTGGATATCAACCAGGACTCTGTCCTACAGTAGACCTCCACCAGTGGATATTCAACCAGACTCTGTCCCTACAGTAGACCTACACAGTGGATATCAACCAGGACTCTGTCCTACAGTAGACCACACCAGTGATATCAACCAGACTCTGTCCCTACAGTAGACCTACACCAGTGAGATCATCACCAAGGACTCGTCCCTACAGTAGACCTACACCATGGTTATCAACCAGGACTCTGGTCCCTACAGTAGACCTACACCAGTGGATATCAACCAGGACTCTGTCCCTACAGTAGACCTACCACCAGTGGAATCAACCAGGACTCTGTCCCCTACAGTAGACCTACACCAGTGGATACAACCAGGACTCTGTCCTACAGTAGACCTACACCAGGGATCAACCAGGACTCTGTCCTACAGTAGACCTACACCAGGATATCACAGGACCTGTCTTACAGAGACTACATCCATGGATATCAACCAGGACTCTCGTCCTCTACAGTAGACCTACACAGTGGATATCAACTAGGACTCTGTTCTACAGTAGACCTACACCAGTGGATATCAACCCAGGACTCTGTCCTCTACAGTAGCAACCCTACACCAGTGGATATCAACCAGGACTCTGTCCCTACAGTAGACCTACCCAGTGGATATCAACCAGGACCTCGTCCCTACAGTAAGACCTACACCGTGCCCACCAGGACCGTCCCTACAGTACGACTACACACGTGGATATCAACCAGGACTCTGTCCCCAGTAGATCCTCACCATGATATCAACAAGGACTCTGTCCAACAGTAGACCCAACCAGTGGTTATCAAACCAGGACACAGTCCCTACAGTAGACCTACAACAGTGGTTCACCAGGACTCTGTCCCTACAGTAGACCTACACCAGTGGATATCAACCAGGACTCTGTTCCTACAGTAGACCTACACCGGAAGTCAACCAGGACTTGTCCCTACAGTGACCTCCACCAGTGGATATCAACCAGGACTCAGTCCCTACAGTAGACCTACACCAGTGGTATCAACCAGGACCTCGTCCCTACAGTACCTACACCAGGGATCAACCAGGACCTTGTCCCTACTACGGCTCCACCAGTGGGTATAGCACCAGACTCCTGTCCCTACAGTAACCTACACCATGATATAACCAGGACCTCTGTCTCTACACGTAACCTACAACCAGTGGTCTCAACCAGGACTCGTCTCTACAGTGAACCTACACCAGTGGATATCAACTAGACTCTGTTCTCTACAGTATAGACCTAGACACAGTGACATCAACCAGGACTCTGTCCTACAGGCGACCTACACCATGGATTATTCACACAGGGATCCTGTTTCTACAGTAGACTTACACGCAGTGGATCAACCAGGACTCTGTTCTTCAGTAGCCCGTACACTCAGTGGGATATCAACCAGGACCTGTCCCTAGACAGTGACCTAACACATTGGATATCAACCGGACTGCCTACATACTCCCGTGGCCGCCCAGGCTTCTACAGTAGTACCTAACACTCAGTGCTATGCAACCGGTCATGTCCCTACAGTACCGATCCTCACGTGGATATCAAAACAGGACTCTGTCCCTTACCCGTAGACCTGACACCAGTGGATAATCATACGCAGGACTGTCCCTACAGCTAGACCTATACCCAGTGGTTCCATCACTACCACAGTAGCCTAGGCAAGACTCGTCCCTACAGTGATCTACACACGTGGATACAACCAGGACTTCGTCCCTACAAGTAGGACCTACACCAGTGGATATCAAACCCAGGACTCGTCCCTGACCAGTAGATCTACAGCACGGTGGGATCAACCAGGACTCGTGTCCCTACAGTACGCCTACCCGTGGATCAAACCAGGACTCTGTCTCACAGTAGACCTTCCAGCCAATGGATACAACCAGGACTCTTCCCTACAGTAGACCTACACCAGTGATATCAACCAGGCTCTTTGTTCCAGCAAGAAGACTACACCATGTGGATATCAACCGGACTTGTCCCCTACAGTAGACCCACGTGGATATCACCGGACTCAGTCCCTACAGTTAAGCCTCACACCAAGTGGTTTCTCAAGCCAGGACTTGCTCCCTACAGTAAGACCTACACAGTTGGATATCAACAGGATCTGTCCACAGTAGACTCCACCATAGGTGGAATAACCAGGACTCTTCCACGAGTAGCACACCCGTTTGGATATCACCAGGACTTCTGTCCCTACAGTAAGACCTACACCAAGTGAATATCAACCAGACTCGTTCTGTCCCAAGCAGTTAGACCTCCACCGATGGTAATTCACCAGGACTCAGTCCTACTTAGCTAACAGTGGTTCACAGGCTACTTCCAGGCCTTACGTGGTCAACCAGGACTCTGTCCTACAGTAGGCCTCACAGTGGATATCAACAGGACTCTGTCCCTCAAAGACCTCACGGTATATCACCAGATGTTCCACATCCAACCATGGATATCAAACCCAGGACTCTCTCTACAGTAGACCTACACCATGGTTCTCAACAGGACTTGTTCTAACGTGACCTACACCAGTGACATATCAACAGGACTCTGTCCTGCTACAGTAGACCTTACACCAGGGATATCAACCAGGACTCTGTCTCGACAGTTAGACCTACACCAGTGATTCAACTAGGACTCTGTTCTATCAGTAGACCTACACCAAGTGATGCAACCAGGACTCGTGTCCTCTACAGTGACCTACACCAGTGGATATCAACAGACTCGATGTCCTCACGAGAACCTACACCATTGGATATCACCAGGACTCCGTCCCTACAGTAGCCTACACCAGATCACCGCCTGTCTCACAGGTGACTACCACGATTCTACCAGACTGCCCTACAGTAGATTACACCAATGGATATCAAACCAGGACTCGCCTACATTAGACTACACCGTGGATATCAACCAGACTCTAGTCCCTACAGTAGACCATCCACATGGTTCAAACAGGACTCAGGTCCTTCATAGCACACAGGACTTCTCACAGACTTCTTCCTACAGCTAGACCTACCCATGATATACAACCAGACTCTGCCCACAGTTGACCTCCACTATGGATATCGGAACCGAGACCTGATCCCTACAAGTAGACGCGTCACAACCTAGTGGATATCAACCCAGGACTAGTGTTCCCCTATCAGTTAGACTAACACCAGTTGATTCAACCAGGGACTCCCTCCTACTACAGTAGACCTCAACACAGTTGGATATCAACCAGGATCTGCGCCTACAGTAGACCATACACCGATGGATACAACCAGGACTTCCCCACAGAGAAACTACAGCCAGTGTTCTAGCAACCAGGTCTGATGGACCCCTTAAGTGGGTACTTGGGCTTTCTACAAGGTACTTGGGCTTGCTAAGGGGGTACTTGCCTTCTAAAGGGCAGAGAGCGGTTTGGCTTCTAAAGTGACAGGTACTTGGCCTTTCTTTACCAGAGTTTTTACGAGGAACATATCTCACCCAATCGAGAAAGCGGCGCAAGAAGACTTGTCTCAAAATACAATTAAAACAGATAGTAATGGGGCCTTTAACCTCCAACAGCCACAGGCTGTACTACTAAATAGGTCGTGGTACACCTATAGTTAGTACAGCAAGTTTAATTTCACTTATATGTGTAGTGCGTTAAGCATTTGAAATTTAAATATTAACGAGTTCTGGTAGCCATGATTTTATACCGTTTTTTAGCAGTTGAGCCACATGAATTCCCTGGGGATAATAAAGTGCGATCTGAAATCTTGAAGAACCGTAGACGTCAAGGGAAAGTATTACATACGTTCATTTGTAGACATTATCCCTCAAAAAAACTTAGACTTCATCCGAATCCATGAGTTGCTATCTCCCTCGACCTATGCAGATATGCAGTGGTCCAGTGAGGAATGGATCCTGACTGCAAACTAATGAGATCGACAGAATGATGTTTTCGGAATTCATAGGTATAGAAGTGGTGTCGCTGTGCACCAGAACAACTGTGTGATGTGTGTGGTGTTGTGTGTGTGTAGTTGTGATGATAGTCGGTGCGTGTGTAGGGTGTGTGTGTGTGTTGACGGAAGACGATAGACCCAGCCAGCTAGGACTGCTTGCCTCTCCCCCTCTCCTCTGTGTTGAGCTGGCTCCTGAGAACAGCTGACTCAGTCTGCTCAGGAGGAATACACACCATCACGACCTCTGCGCCTAGCAACACACTATATTAGACTTGATTTTAATTAGGTTCTCTCTTAGTCATATATACGGACATCTTCCAAGAGTTACTTAAACATAAAAACGTTATAATACGGTTTGGCACTAAAATACGACCATGATTCAGACGACACCAACCACTAATACACGTGCCATATGGCCAGATAAACACTCTCTGAACAGACTATCGCTGGTCTTCACTTACCATAGTCCTGCACACATTCCAGATATTCTTAACGGATTCATAAAAGATACCAAATGGGTATTGTATGATACGAAGACATTAAAGTTGACTCAATACTTCCCGGGAACAAAGTGGTAATTGCACTATTATCGAGGCAAACGGTAATCTCAAGCAAAAAAGATATTTACACTTCGTCAAGCTCTGAGATTATGATCCAGGCCAACCTTCGCGGTTGATTCAGAAGGGGGGGTTACAATGCGAAGACACATTCATTGAGGTCGCAATTCCAGTGACAACTGGGACCTAGGTTTCCTTTCCTTTCAAGGGTTTCTATAACTCTTTCTTTGTGAGATGTTCTTTATTCAGATTTCTTTATTGGAGCCATGATTACTAGGATAGAATGTCGACAACGGACCACGGCGCTCGTCAGGGACAATGGACCGGACTCATAGTTAGACTGCAGCGCGATGCGACGCGTGCATTTCTATTTTATCTATAATGTCGCCCAACAAAACCAAGACACAACAAAACGAACGTGAAGCCTGACACTAGGGCATACACAGGCCAATCTAACCGCTACACTACACACACTCGACAAGCTGGTAGAAAAACAAGCTGGCAAGTATATAGACTCAGCATCAACGACCACGATATGGCACTGTCCCTGATGTGAAACCAATACCGGCCCAAACATCCAGAACAGCAAAACATAGACTATAAAAGAAACTAGATCAGCCTAACCAGTCCACCTAACCTAACATAGCAGATAATAAGCCTTCTAGGCAGAGGGCGTGACATCAGTCGATGACATTATTTGTGTTAT
>NW_019948696.1:0-14181 GCF_002910315.2 Salvelinus sp. IW2-2015
AGAGAGAGATAAAAGACGATGAAAAAGTACCTAAACTCAGCCAAAAAATTAAATAATAAAGAAACGTACTCTCAATTGTCAACTGCCGTTTATTTTTCAGAAAACTTAACATGTTGTAAATATATTGTGTAGTGAACATACAAGATTCAACAATGAGACAAATACTGAACACGTTCCAAGCAGACATGTGATACACAGCAAATGGAATATATTGTGTCCCTGAACAAAGTGGATGGGTCAAAAATCAAATAGTCCAGTCGTTATCTGCGCGTGGCACCGAGCTGCATCTTAGTCGCAGTGCAATCTTCTCCTCATGGACTGCACCGATTGCCAGTTTTGCTGTTCAGACGTTACCCACCTTCCCACCAAGGCACCTGCCAAGTTTCCCGGACATTTCTGGGGGAATGGCCCTAATCCCTCATTGCTCCATCAGAAAGACATTGGCTCCATCAGAAAAACATTGGCTTTCCATCAGAAAAGTAATTGGGCTCCATCAGCAAAAGCATGGCTCCATCAGAAAAGAGCAATTAGATTAAAGGTCCGTACAATCATTCAGGCCTACATCCAGACGACGGTGGTAACATCCACTTTACAGTCAGCCATACGGTATGAGTCTCTGCTCACTCGGAGTGGGTCACACCAACACACACCACACCACCACACACTCACACACAACATCACGACACACAGCACTACACACAGCACGCAGAGGGTGGGAGCAGTAACTGGGTCGAGAGCAGAGTCCCAGAGCATTTCTGAGGATTAATACAAGGAAGAGAGGAGGAGGAGGAGAAGAGGCAGGGGGGGGGCAAAGAGGTCATGGGTGAGAGGGTTATAACATCCAATTCCTGATTGGATTGGACATGCTATCAGCATCCCAAACGACCCCCTCTACATAAGACACCCTACAACGACTCTAAAAACCTCTATGACGCACTCTGCACCCCTCACAGCACACAGACCTCTTACGTCATAACTCACCTCTCATCAGAAGACCATGTATCACTCAATCAGCCCCACTATTCCCTCCCCTAACACCTCTATCAGCACACAAGACTCTACGTAACACCTCTTATCTCGCACCCAAGACCCCTCAGCTCAACACCTCTATCAGCCACCTAAGACCCCTCTATCAAACACCTCGTATCAGCACCAAGCACCAACTCTACATACCATCCTCTATCAGCACAAAAGACCACCTCTTAGATCCAACACCTCTAATCAAGCACCAAGACCCCCTCTTACACACACCTCTATCAGCACCAAGACCCCCTCTAGTCACACACCTCTATCCAGCACCAACCCCTCTACAACTACCTCTATCAGCAGCCAGACCGCCTCTACAAACACCTCTAATCAGCACCAAAGACCCACTCTACTCAACACCTCTCAATCGCATCAAAAGACCCCCGTCTAGTCAACACCTCTAGTCCAGCACACACCCCCCTCTAGTAACTACCTTCTATCAGCACCAAGACCCCCGTCTTCAACAATCACAGCCACCCTCTACTACATAGCACCAAGACACCACTCTACATAAACCCCTCATAATCAGCACCAGACCACCCTTCTAGTCTACCACCTCTAGCATCAGCACCAAAGACCCCTCTGTCCCCACCTCTACAGCACCAAAGACCCACCCTCTACACTAAACACCTTATCAGACACTGAAAGACCCCCTCTATAGCACCAAGACCCCCTCTAGTCAACACCTTCTATTCAGCACCAAACCCCCTCTACATAACCACCCTCATCAGCACCAAGACCCCCTCTTAGTCACCACCTCTATCAGCACCAGACCCCTCTACACACACACCTCTATCAGCACCAAGACCCCCCTAGTCAACACTCTTCAACCACAAGACCCCCTTTAGTCACTCACCTCTATCAGCACCACGCACCCTCTACACAACACCTCCTATCGCACCAAGAAACCCCTCTAGTCAACACACCTCATATCAGCACCAAGAACCCCCTCTAGTCAACACCTCTATCAGCACCAAGACCCCTTCAAGGTCAACACCTCTATCTAAGCACCAGACCCCTTAGTCACCACCTCTAATCAGCACCAAGGACCCCCTCTAACGTCACACACTCTATCGAGCACCAAGACCCCCTTCTAGTCAACACGCTCTATCAGCACCAAACCCCCTCTAGTTACACACCTTTATCAGACACCCAAGGACCCCCCTACACAACACCTCTATCAGCACCCAAGACCCCCTCTACACCACACCACCAAGACCCCCCTCTAGCACACACACCTCTATCAGCACAAGACCCCCCTCTTAGTCAACACCTACTATCAGCACCAAGACCGCCCTCTATCAACACCTCTAATCAGCAACATCGACCCCCCTCTACAATAACTATGAATAACTTCCTTCATAACAGGGATTGTGATCAAGCTTCTGTCATAGCCTGTCCTGTACTAACAGGGTTGGTGTGAGTACTTTCCTGCTATAGCTCTGTCCTGAATATAACAGGGGTTGTGAAATAAGCTTCCTGGTTGTAGCTCTGTCCTGGTTTAAGCAAGGTGATTGTGTAGTAACTTCCTGTGTAAACTTCCTGTCCTGTATAACCAAGGGAATTGTGAGTAGACTCCCTGTAAGCTCTTGTCCTGTATAACAGGGAATTGTGTATAACTTCCTGTATAAGCTCTGTCCTGTATAACAGGGATTGTGAGTAACTTCTGTATAGCTTGTCTGTATAACAGGGAATTGGTGTATAACTTCCTGTATAAGCTCTGTCCTCTCATGAACCAGGGCAATTGTGTATAAACTTCCTGTTATAGCTCTGTCCTGTATAACAGGAGGATTTGATAATAAACTTCCTTATAGCTCTGTCCGTATAACAGGGATTGTGAATAACTTCCTGGTATTAGCTCTGTGCCTGTTATAACAGGGATTGTGAGAACTCCTGTATTAGTTCTGTCCTGTATAACAGGGGATATGTGTATTAATTCACTGTATTACTCTGTCCTGTATAACAAGGGATTGTTGAATAACTTCCTGTTTTAGCTCTGTCCCTGTATAACAGGGACTTGTGTATAACTTCCTGTATAGCTCCTGTCCTGTATAACCAGGGATTGTGTATAACTTCCTGTATAGCTCGTGTCCTGTTAAACAGGATTGTGTATAACTTCCTGTATAGCTCTGTCCGTTAAAACAGCGGATTTGTGTATAACTTCCTGTATAGCTCTGTCCTGTTAGAGGGTTGTGAGTATATTCCTGTTAGTTCTGTCCTGTATAACAGGATTTAGTGAGACAACTCCTGTGTATCTCTGTCCTGTTTAGCAGGGGTTGTTGAATAACTTCCTCGTATTCACCCTCCTCTCATTTCTGATATACCTTCCTCTCCTCTCATTTCTGCTATTCACCATCCTCTCATTTCTGTTACCCTCCACCATTTCTATCCCCCCACCTCTTCATTTCTGTATCACTCACTCTCATCTACACCCCTCCTCTCATTTCTGTATCACTCTATCCCTCTCATTTCTGTAGTCACCCTCCTCTCTTCTACCACCTCGTCCCATCATTCTGTATCAAGCCCTCCCCTCCTCTCACTTTCTGTATCACCACTCATCACCAGTCTTCTCCTCCTCTATTTCTGTTAATCAACCCTCCTCTACCTCTTCATTTCGTTATCACCCTCCCCTCCTCTCATTTCTGATTAACACTCCCTCCCTCCTCTCATGTCTATCTCTTCCTATTCGTATCACCCTCCCTCCTCTTCATTTCTGTATCCTCCTTCATTCATCACCTCCCTCCTCTCATTTTGTATCTCCCTCCTTGTCCACCCCTTCCCCCTCTCATTTCTGTATCACCTCCCCCTCCTCTTTCATTTCTGTTATCACCCTCCCTCTCCTTCATTTCTGTATCACCCTTCCTCTCCTCTCATTTTCTGTATCACACCTCCCTCCTCTCATTCTGTATCACCCTCCCCTCTACTTCATTTCTGTATCACCTCTCTCTCCTCTCATTTCTGTATCACCCTCCTCTCCTCCATCCGTAGCACCCTCCTCTCCTCCGTCATTTCTGTATCACTCCCTCCTCTCATTTTCTGTATCACCCTCCTCTCATTTTTCCCTTTCCTCTCATTTCTGTAATCACCCTCCCTCCTCTCATTTCTGTATCACCCTCCTCTCCCTCATTTTCTGTATCACCCCCTCTCTCATTTCGTATCACCCTCCTTCTCATTTTCTGTATTCACCCTCCCCTCTCTCATTTCTGTATCACCCCCCTCTCTATTTCGTATCACCCTCTCATCTCCTCTCATTCTGTATCACCCTCCTCTCCATTTTCGTATCACCCTCCTCTCCCTCTCATTTCTGTAATCCCTCCTCTCCTCTCATTTCTGTATCACCCTCCTCTCCTCTCATTTCTGTATCACCCTCTCTCCTCATTTCTGTATCCTCCCCCTCTTCATTTCTGTATCACCCTCCCCTCCTCTCATTTCTGTATCACCCCCCTCTCTCATTCTCTTCATTTTCTGTTCACCCTCCCTCCCATTTTGTATCACCCTCCTCTCCTCTCATTTCTGTATACCCCCTCTCCTTCATTTCTGTATCACCTCCTCTCCTCTCATTTCGGATCACCCTCCCCCTCTCATTTCTGTATCACCCTCCTCTCCCTCTTCATTTCGTTATCACCCTCCTCTCCTCTTCATTTCTGTATCACCCCCTCCTCTCATTTTCCTGTATCACCCTCCCTCCTCTCATTTTGTATCACCCTCCTCTCCTCTCATTTCTGTATAACCCTCCTCTCTCTCATTTCTGTATCACCCTCCTCCTCTCATTTCTGTATCACCCTCCCCTCCTCTCATTTCTGTATCACCCTCCTCTCCATTCTTCACCTTCTCATGTATCACCTCTCTCCCCTCATTTCGTATCACCCTCCCCTCTCTCATTTCTTGTATCACCTCCTCTCCTCTCATTTCTGTATCACCCTCCTCTCTTCTCATTTCTGTATCACCCTCCTCCTCTTCTCATTTCTGTATCACCTCCTCTCCTCTCATTTCTGTATCACCCCCTCCTTCTCATTTTGTTCACCCTCCCTCCTCTCATTCTGTATCACCCCCTCCTCTCCTCTCATTTCTGTATCACCCTCCTCTCCTCTCATTTCTTCTCTCTTCATGTTTCTTAAATCATCATTTATTATTTGAGCGTGCAGAAGAGATGAAACCGGCTCCACCCACTCTCTCTCTCTCTCTCTCTCACCCCCTTTCCTCTCTTCTCTACCCCTTCTTCCCCCTTCTCTCTCTCCCCCTGCCCCTCCCCCCCTCTCTCTCTCTCTCTCTCTCTCTGTCTCTCTCTCTCTCTCTCTCTACCCCCTATGTCTCTCTACCCCCCCACCCCCTCTCTCTCTCTCGCTCTGTCTCTCCTATCTTTCAATAATATATCTGATGGATGTATATTTCACTGCCTTTTGTATGAGACAGATAGACAGACAGAGGAGAGACAGACAGACAGACAGACAACAGACAGGAGAGAGACAGACAGACAAACAGACAGAGAGAGAGACAGACAGACAGCATAGAGAGAGAGACAGACAGACAGGCTGCAGCCAGGGGAACTTACACCAAGACTCCCTTCTCCCAGCAAGGAGAGGAGAGGAGAGGAGAGGAGAGGAGAAGGAGAAGGAGAGGAGAGGAGAGGAGTCCAGCCCCAAGCCAGTAGCACACAGCTATCAACAGAGAAGTGTAGGGCTGTAGGCCAGTAGGGCCTGTAGGCAGTAGGGCTGTAGGAGCTGTAGGGCAGTAGGGCTGTAGGCAGTAGGGCTGTAGGAGAAGTAGGGCTGTAGGAAGCAGGGCTGTAGGGCAGTAGGGCTGTAGGGCTGTAGGACTGTAGGGCTGTAGGCTGTAGGGCTGTAGGCAGTAGGGCTGTAGGCGGGTAGGACTGTAGGGCTGTAGGCAGTAGGGCTGTAGGCCTGTCGCAGTAGGGCTGTAGGCAGTAGGGCTGTAGGACTGTAGGCTGTAGGCAGTAGGGCTGTAGGCTGTAGGCTGTAGGGCTGTAGGCAGTAAGTGTAACAGGGTTAGCTATGTTTCCACTTGAAACTGCAGAAATGTGTACTTAATATTTATGTATTCTATTTGGTCAATACGGTGTAACGTCATTGGCTACGCTGCAGATTGGGGAGAGATCGGAGAACATGTGACGGCTGTGGTCCTCTTCTTCCTCTGAAGAGGGGTACAAGGATCGACCGATAAGCAGCGTGGTAGGTATCCATGTTTTAATATAGAAAACTGAACAGAACACAAATACAAAAAACAATAAACGTGAACAAACCGAAACAGTCCCGTGTGGCACAAACAATCACGCACAAAATACCCAAAGAAAATGGCTGCCTAAATATGGTTCCCAATCAGAGACAACGATAAACACCTGCCTCTAATTGAGAACCAATCTAGGCAACCATAGACTAAATAAACACCTAGAATGAACACAACCCCATAAATCTACAAAAAAAACCTAGGCAGTACAAACACCCTAGACGAGAACAAAACACACAAACCACCCTCGTCACACCCTGACCTAACCAAATAATAAAGAGAACAAGAATAACTAAGGCCAGGGCGTGACAGAACATCAATTCTTCACGGTCTGATATTTGATATGCAAATGGTAATTGTACGAAGAAGCTAGCTAGCGTGCTCTAAATGTAACGGTCGTGTTAGCTCCCTGCTAATACAGAGTTGTTGACTCTACAGCTAGCTAGGTGCTCTAAATGTAACGGTCGTGTAGCTCCCTGCTAATACAGAGTTGTTTCTCCTACAGCTAGCTAGCATGCTACAGCCACCAAGAACATTGAGGCTAGCACATCTAACGTTGTATCTTTTTATTAATCATAAAAAAAAAAAAGATAAACTAGCAGATCAAATAGGGACCCGCTTTATTAACATAAACACGGGAGAGAGTAAAGAGACCATCTGTTACTTAGGCAGGATCCCAACACAGTACAGGAGCTCTGGCATGCTGGGGCCACGGAGGAGCCATTCTGGAGCCACCCAGGACCCATCAGGAGCTATGTGGAGGGGACATCAGGGAGCCATTTTGGGTGGGACAGAGGGCTTGGGTTTCCACATTCCAGACCAGGGAGAGGAGCAGATCAGACAGGTGGAGGATGGAGGGATGGGGGAAAAGAGAGAGACAGAGAGATTCAAAGGGCCAGACAGAGAGAGAGAGAGACAGAAGGAGGAGGGACAACGCGTGCAAGAGAGAGAGACAGGTGGAGGATGGAGGGATGGGGGTGGAAGAGAGAGAGAGAGAGAGAAGAGACAGGTGGTGTTTTGAGAGAGGAGGAGGGGTGTGTTTGTTTTGTCAGCAGTCTGCTGTCTGATGCTCACAGCTGAGAATGAACACACACAGTGACACACACACACACACACACACACACACACACACACACACACACACACACACACACACACACACACACACACACATACCAAGGCCAGTTGACTAGTGTCTCACACTGTTAACTAAACCATTCTCTGTTAGTCTCCCTGTTAACTCAACCATATTATTACCCATTCATTTAGAATCAATGGTAAAATATAGATTCATTAATTTAAGTCCAAAAACAGATACAGCAGGTAACTTTCAAAATACAGAATTCATCCCATATGATGCATTTCGTGTCCTATAATATCAACAGTCAAGGATGATCTGTATTTTTAAACTTACACGTTTTGAAAACTTGATTACTTACAAGGTTGACATTTTGGGTCGATGTCAACAATGGACTAATGAAACAAGAACTCCAAAATATCGTTTTTAGGTGAAATTTTCCTTTATTATACATATATGAGCATAAAAACACAGGAAACTGTTATACAATGATCCATCCATCCTTATAACGTCTTATTTTGTTCCCGCTTTCGCACTGAGATCCAAACCGAATGTGTATGTTCTGATTTAAAAGTCTAAATTTAGATTTTTAATACAGACTGTCATCGGTCCCCGCCCCCCCCCCCCACGGTTTCAATTAACCTCAGTTTTCTCAAAAGTGTCTGTCTGACCGTGTCGTTGTCAAACCACTTCCTGATCGTTGGCCTTGGAAGGAGCCTTGAGCCATCGGGGCCGTTCCTTCTGCCGCCGACCGAGACGGAACGGAGAGGGACAGAGAGGGACAGAGAGGGACAGAGAGGGGAGAGAGACGGCAACCCCATCCGTAAAAGACTCGACACCAGAGACACTATCGCTTCTGACTGATCCTGGGCTCGAACCAGGGACACTATGAACCAGGGACACTCGCCCCTACCTGGGCTCGAACCAGGGACCCTCTGCACACATGGACAACTGACACCACGAAGCATCGTTATCCAGCGCTCCACAAAATCCGCGCCCTTGCAGAGCAAAGGGGGAACAACTACTTCAAGGTCTCCGATTGAAACGCTATTATCGCGCACCCCGCTAACTAGCTAGCCATTTTCACACCGATTATTAAACAAACACGAATTCAAATAAAATCCGTCACCTCTCAGACATAGACATTTTTCCACCCCCAAAAAATCATGAAGTAGATTTATTTAATTTTTGTTTAAAAATTCTAACAATTATCTAATTGTATCTAAATCATTCCCGTTCAGTGTAATTGTGTGTGTTTTGGTTCTGCTGGATCGGGGCAGGTGAAGGTGGGAGAGCCACTTAGGAAGACAGGAAGGAAGTGTGTTGTTTAGCCCTGCTATTCAGTTTGTCTTTTTATCTTTGTTTTATCCGTATTTATTCATAATAAAAAATTCACGATTTAAAAAATAAATGCATTTGTCCTAGTCATGTTTTTTTTTTTTAAACCTGTCTTTATAATGCGACAAGCTACCGCCGACTTCATCACACGTGTTTCTATACCCAGTCGTATCCAATAAGTTACTGTCAGAGATGCATAGCGAGAAAACATGACTTAGAGTTCTAGATGAGTAATTGGGCCATAATAATATAGACCACGAACCTTCAGCCTGCCTACTACAGATGAATCTGAGCCGTACTGTATTAGAATGGTTAGGTTAATAACAGTGAGACTATACTAATACAACGTTAATATCGTCAGTTTTACATACTATCTTACTGGTGATGCTACTGCGGACTTGTGTGTCCGTCCTACCGGGGAGTCACGTGTCAGAGACCCCCCCCACCACCCGGTGGAGCTGAAGTTTGCCTTGTCAGAACATCACGGAGCTCCAACAGAAACGGACGCGTGGGTTTTTTCTCTCTCTCCGCCTGAGCGATGATGGATATTATTTTCTCCTACACGGCGCCCACGAACTAGCTCACACGGTTAACGGTACCACTTCCGTTCCGTTCTGTCTTTTCTTTTCTTTTTGCTTCTTTGGATTATTCTTCATCTGGAAGAGAGACGTGAAATAAAATAAGGGGAGAGGAACTACAAGGAGAAGAGAGAGAGAACGAGAGAAAGAAAAGCTGGGCATCAGAGCAGGGTTGGTGCTCCCCGCYACACGGCAAGTCACGGACATGCTTCAGGGAACTTGTAATTCCGTATCGATAAGGTACGTCTAATCACATGAATCAATCATCTCTCTCTCTGTCTAAATATCGACCAGGTTTGTTTAAAATTAAAAACATTTCAGTTTCTGGTTTCATTATTGAGCTACTTTTAATAAATKAATAGTCTCTTCGAAAAACCGTAAGTGATGCGTTTTGAATTCGCTTCTTAATTGAATATCGATATTACTTGAGATTTTAAAGTCTACTCTGGTTTGATACAGCTCCTTATCGATAGAGAGTCAATATGAGTGGTTCTCATCACAACCCCCCATTGGTTCTGGAAGAGCAGGCGGCGTAAAAATGCGCCTTTACTCCCCAGAGTTACGACTCAAACACAGCAACACAGACTCCTCATCAGCAATACAGACTCTCATCAGCAACACAGACTACTCTCAGCAACACAGACTCCTCTTCAGTATCTTCAGTAACACAGACTCCTCATCAGTAACACAGACTCCTCTTCAGTAACACAGACTCCTCATCAGCAACACAGACTCCTCTTCAGTAACACAGACTCCTCTTCAGTAATACAGACTCTGGTCTAATGTGGTTTATAGAGGCTCTCCTGTATCTTCAGTAATACAGACTCTGGGTCTAATGTGGTTTATAGAGGCTCTCCTGTATCTTCAGTAATACAGACTCTGGTCTAATGTGGTTTATAGAGGCTCTCTGTATCTTCAGTAATACAGATCTGGGTCTAATGTGGTTTATAGAGGCCTCCTGTATCTTCAGTAATACAGACTCTGGGTCTAATGTGGTTTATAGAGGCTCTCCTGTATCTTCAGTAATACAGACTCTGGGTCTAATGTGGTTTATAGAGGCTCTCCTGTATCTTCAGTAATACAGACTCTGGGTCTAATGTGGTTTATAGAGGCTCTCCTGTATCTTCAGTAATACAGACTCTGGGTCTAATGTGGTTATAGAGGCTCTCCTGTATCTTCAGTAATACAGACTCTGGGTCATATAGGGATGAGCTCTCCTGTATCTTCAGTAATACAGACTCTGGGTCTAATAAATCAAATCAAATGTTATTGGTCCACATATGTACAGATGTGATTGGTCACATATTACAGATGTTTGGTCCACATATTTATCAGATGTGATGGTCATATCGATGATT
Organism: Salvelinus sp. IW2-2015; assembly: GCF_002910315.2. Taxonomy (NCBI): domain Eukaryota; kingdom Metazoa; phylum Chordata; class Actinopteri; order Salmoniformes; family Salmonidae; genus Salvelinus; species Salvelinus sp. IW2-2015. The sequence goes on from NW_019948696.1 coordinate 10,623, forward strand.
CCACATATTTATCAGATGATTGTCCACATATTATCAGATGTGATGGTCCACATATTATCAGATGTGATTGGCCACATATTATCAGATGTGATTGGTCCACATATTATCAGATGTGATTGGTCCACATATTTATCAGATGTGATTGGTCCACATATTTACAGATGGTGATTGGTCCACAATATCAGATGTGATTGGTCACATATTATCAGATGTGATTGGTCCACATATATCAGAGTGATTGGTCCACATATTTATACAGATGTGATTGGTCCACATATTTATCAGATGTGATTGGTCCACATATGTATCAGAAGTTGATTGGTCCACATAATTTATCAGATGTGATTGGTCCACATATTTATCAGATGTGATTGGTCCACATATTTATCAGATGTGATTGGTCCACATATTTATCAGATGTGATTGGTCCACATATTATCAGATGTGATTGGTCCACATATTTACAGATGTGATTGGGTCCACCATTATTTATCAGATGTTATTGGTCCACATATTATCAGATGTGATGGTCCACATATAAATCAGATGTTATTGGTCCACATATTTATCAGATGCTGATATTGGTCCACATATTTATCAGATGTGATTGGTCCACATTATTTATCAGATGTATTGGTCCACATAAATCAGATGTATTGGTCCACATATAATCAGATGTGTATTGGTCCACATATAATCAGATTTATTGTCCACATATATCAGATGTTATTGGTCCACATATAAATCAGAATGTTTGGTCCACATATAAATCAGATTGTTATTGGTCCACATATAAATCAGATGTTATTGGTCCAACATATTTATCAGATGTTATTGGTCCACATATAAATCAGATGTTATTGGTCCCACATATAAATCAGATGTTATTGGTCCACAATATTATTAGATGTTATTGGTCCACATATAAATCAGATGTTATTGGTCCACATATTATCAGATGTTATTGGTCCAACATATAATCAGATTTATTGGTCCACATATTTTATCAGATGTGATTGGTCCACATATTTATCAGATGTGATTGTGTCCACATATAAATCAGATGTTATTGGTCCACAAGTATTTATCAGATGTGATTGGTCCACATATTTATTAGATGTATTGGTCCAACAGATATAAATCAGATGTTATTGGTCCACATATAATCAGATGTTATTGGTCCACATATTATCAGATGTTTATTGGTCCACTATTTTATCAGATGTTATTGGCCACATTAAATCAGATTTATTGGTCCACATTATAAACAGATGTTATGGCATAGTATATCAGATGTTATTGGTCCACAATATTGATCAGATGTTATTGGTCACAAATAATGTATCAGAGTTATGGGTGTAGTGAAATCCATTGGTGTTCCTAACTCCAACAGTGCGGTAGTATCTAACAATCACAACCACACACACACACAATCTGAAGTAAATAATGTAATTAAAAATATATAATATTAGTGAGAGATGTCGGAGGGCATCAAATACAGTAGATTATATATATACATGATGAATAAAGGAATATGTGAACAGAATTAATACGTTTCAGACCCAGATGCAGACTGTGTCGAAGAAACTAAATGTTGTTTCTAAAATGGGGGAAGGCAACGACTAGGTCAAAGGCAGCCAGGGGTCAATAATAATTAAGGTGGGTAAGGGACAGACAGCAGGCAGGCTCAGGGTTAGGCCAGCAGGTCAATAATCAGTAGAGGTGGGATACGTTTTTAAAATTTTTGTAACCAGTGGTCTACTGGTCCGACAATTAGGATTTATGTACACCAGTGCGTCTACAGTGTTGCTAGTCATAGGTTAATAGTAACCAGTGGTCTTACTAGTGTCTAGTCATTAAGAGTTTATGTAACCAGTGTCTTACTAGTGTCCAGTCATTAGGTTTACAGTAACCAGTGTCCTTACTAGTGTCTAGTCATTAGGTTTATGTAACCAGTGTCTTTACATGTCCAGTCATTAGGTTTTAACCAGTGTCTACTAAGTGTCAGTCGTATGAGTTATGTAACCAGTGTCTTACTAGTGTCCAGATCATAGTATTAGGTTAATGTAACCAGTTCTTACTAGTGCCCAGCATTAGGTATAGTGTAACCAGGTGTCTTACTAGTGTCTAGTCCCAATTAGTGGTTTAACCAGTGTCTTACTAGTGTCCCAGTCATATAGTTAGGTTTATGTAACCAGTGTCATTACTTAAGTAGTACCAGTCATATATGGTTAGGTTTATAGTAACCCAGTGTCTTACTAGTGTCGAGTCATATTAGGTTTATGTACCTACAGTGTCTTTAGCTAGTGTCTGTCCATATAGGTTTATGTAACCAGTGTCTACTAGTGGTCTAGTCATTAGGTATGTTAATGGTATAGCACTAGATGTACCTGTCACTAGTGTCCAAGTCATTAGTTAGGTTTATGTAACCAGTGTCTTACTAGTGTCTAGTCATTAGGGTTTATGTACCCATGTCTTACTAGTGCTATATAGGGTTAGTAACGAGTGTCTTACATTCAGTCATAATGGTTATATAACCAGTGGTCTTCACTAGTGTCCAGTCATTAGGTTTATATGTAACCAGTGTGTCTTATGAGTGTCCAGTCATTAGGGTTTATGTAACCAGTGTCTTACTAGTGTCCAAGTCATTAGTTAGGTTTTATGTACCATGTCTTACTAGTGTCTAGTCATTAGGTTTAATATAACCAGTGTCTTACTAGTGTCTAGTCATTAAGGTTTATGTAAACCAGTGTCTTAAGTATGTCCTAGTCATTAGTTAGGTTTATATAACCAGTGTCTTACTAGGTCCAAGTCATTAGGTTTATGTAACCTATGGTCTTACTAGTGTTCTAGTCATTAGTATTATGTAAACCAGTGTCTACTAGTGTCTTAGTCATTAGGATATTATATATAACCAGTGTCTTACTAAGTGTCTAGTCCATTGGTTATGTAAACCAGTGTCTTACTACGTGTCTAGTCATATAGGTTTATAGTAACCAGTGTCCTACACTAGTGAATCCCTAGTCAGTAGGTTTAATGTAACCAGGTGCTTTACTAGTGTCCAGGTCATTAAGGTTTAATGTAACCAGTGGTCTTACTAGTGTTAGTCATTAGGTTTTATGTAACAGTGTCTTACTAGTGTCTAGTCATATAGGTTTATGTAACCAGTGTCTTACTAAGTGCTCAGTCATTAGTTTATGATAACCAGATGTATCTTACTAGTGTCCAGTCATTATCAGGCTTTATGTAAACCAGATGTCTTACTAGTGTCTAGTCATTAGGTTTAATGTAACCAGTGTCTTACTAGTGTGTCCAGTCAATAGGTTTAATGTAACCAGTGTCTTAACTAGTGGTCTAGGTCATTAGTTAGGTTTATGTAACAGTGTCTACTAGTTCTAGTCCATTAGGTATTGTAACCAGTGTCTTACAGTGTCTAGTCATTAGGTTTATGTACCAGTGTCCTACTAGTGTCTAGTCATTAGGTTATAGACCAGTGTCTTACAGTGTCCAGTCCATTAGGTTTATGTAAACGTGGTTTACTAGTGTCTTACACTAGTTC
>NW_019948697.1:0-3210 GCF_002910315.2 Salvelinus sp. IW2-2015
CTACTGTACCCCTACTGAGATTTGTCTTACTCCACCCTACGTTAGCCCACTGTTGTCCATCGCACCCTACTGTCCTGATACCACCCTGGTAGTCTAATGTACGCCTACTGTACCCTTATCTGTACGCCTACTGTAAACCCCTAGCTGTACGATACGTTACCCTACTGTTACCCTAACTTAAGATCTTTACTGTACCTTCTGTAGTCTACTTGTACCCTACTTAGTCCTACTCTTACCCTACTGTACCCTAACTGTAACCTACTGTACCCTACTTGTAGTCTACTGTACCCCTACTGAACCCTTACTTTTCTTCTCTGTACCCTACTGTAGTCTCTGCCACCCTACTGTAGTCTACTGTTACCCTCCTGCACTCTAACTGTACCCTACTGCAGAGTCTTATCTAACCTTACTGTTACCCTACTGCACCCTAACTGTTGTCTACTGCTACTCTACTGGAACCCTACTGCTAGTTACATGTACCCTACTGTAGTCTACTCCACTCCTACTGTAGTCTACTGTAGTCTACTTTCCCTACTGTAGCCTACTGCACGCCTACTGCAGTCTACTGTACCCTCCTGCACTCATTACTGTCCCTACGTAGTCTATCTAAACTACTGTACCTACTGCACTCCTTACTGTTGTCTAATGTCCCTACTGAACCTACTAGTCTGCTACTTTACCTGCCTAGTCTACTCACCCTCTGTTAGAGTCTACTGCACCCCTACTGTAGTCTACTGTTTAACCCTCCTGCCACAACTTACTGTTACCTACTGTAGTCCTACTCTAACCTTACTGTACCCTATGCACCCTACTGTTGTCTACTGTACCCTACTGAACCCGACTGTAAGTTCTATTGGCTCTACTGTAGTCTACTTTCCCTACTTAGTCTACTGCACCCTACTGTAGTCTACTGTACCCTACTGTTAGTCTACTGCCCACCCTACTGGCACTCTACTGCCACCCTACTGTAGTCAACTGTACCCTACTGCACCCTCTGACCCTGACTGTACGCTACTGTAGTTACTCTACACTACTGTTACCCTTACCTGACCCACTGCTACTGTTACGTCAATTACATGTAGTCTACTGTAGGCTTAATGTACCCTACTGAGTTCTACTGTACTTACTGTACCTAACTGCTAGTTATGTACCCTACTGTAGTCTACTGCTACCCTACTGCACCCTACTGTTCTACTGTACCTACTGCCACCCTACTGTGTGTTACTTACCCTATGGCACCCTACTGTAGTCTACTGGACTCTATGTAGCTCTACTTACCCCGTACCCTTACTGTACCCTACTGTAAGTCTTAATTCCCATACTGTATTCACTCTACCCTACTGTACCCTACTGCCCCTTACTGATCTACTGTACCCTACTTAGTCTACTCTACCCTACTGTACCCTACTGCACCCTACTGAGTCTCCACTGTAGTTCTACTGGCTACCCTCCTGCACTCTACTCGTACCCTACTGTGTTCTACTGCACTCTACTGTTAGTTGTACGTGTAGTCTAATGTACCCTACTGCTAGTCTACTTTAGTCTACTGCCACTCTAGCTCGTACCCACTTACCCTACTGTAACCTAATGGCACGCTACCCTACTGTACCCCTGAGCTACATGTAGTCTACTTACCAACTAGATCTCGCTACTGTCTCTACCTCTGCACTCTCTGAGTCTATCTGACGACTTACCTCCTGCCCTACTTGTATCTACTACCGCCTGACTCACTGTGTACTGTAAGCCTATGTTACCCTCCTGCACTCTATGGTAGTCTACTGTAACCTACTGTACCTACCTGACTCCTATCTTAGCCTACTTAACCTACTGTAACCACTCCTAGACTTCTACTGTAGTTCTACTGTAACCTACTGTACCCTCCTTGCCCACTTCTGTGGTCTACGTTACCCTACTGGACCTACCGTACTTACTTGTACCTACTGACCCTACTGTAGTACCTACCCTCCGACCCTCTTCTGCTACTTCTACTGTACGTCTACTGTAACCTTACTGTACCCTCCTGCACTTCTACTAGTAGTTCTACTGTACCCTACTGGAACCTACTGTACTCTACTGTACCCTACTGTACCCTACTGTAGTCTACTGTACCCTCCTGCACTCTACTGTAGTCTACTGTACCCTACTGTACCCTACTGTAACCTACTGTACCCTCCTGCACTCTACTGTACCCACCCAGTTGACAGTACTAACAGAGGTAGAGGGTCGAGGCACCAGTCAGTGGTCAGTTATACAGTGAGGTGTAGCAGCACTAGTAGACTGGACATTGTCAGATCTTTGCCTATATTCACATCCTAAACACACTCATTTGCATATGTTTCCTTGAGGAGTTACCTACTATTGGTAAGTACAGTAAACTATATGTGTCTTCATTGCTTTGGTGTTTTAATTTAATTGTTGCACTTTTGGATTTTTGAAAAGCGTGGTTCCGGATAACACTTAGCAGTAGTTTGTAGATCTATACGTTTGTAGATCTATACGTTTGTAGATCTATACGTTTGTAGATCTATACTTCTATACGTTTGTAGATCTATACGTTTGTAGATCTATACGTTTGTAGATCTATACGTTTGTAGATCTGTACGTTTGTAGATCTATACTTCTGTAGATCTATACGTTTGTAGATCTATACGTTTGTAGATCTATACGTTTGATAAATGTGACTCCATGGGTAGATCGCTGCTAGTCTAACGAATAGAGGAAAGTAGAACGTGTTATCAGATCAGTTCCTTAAACAACTGTGTGTTTAGACTCGTCGCGATACAAAACCAACACAATTCTGCTGACTTCCCTCTACAATTAAAGACTCTGAAATTACAACTTCGTTTTTTGACTGTTTGGGCTGGAACTAGAAATAACCATTTTGGAAAACATTTTCCTTGAATCCATGTTTAGATTTTAATTAGACAACGCACACTCATATATCTTCCTCATAATGGGACTATATTTCTATAAATAAGGCAAAAGATATGCATGTAGAAGCTACCGTCTTTTCTGGTGTCACGTCTAGGCTATACTTTAGAAAGATAATAACACGGTGCAGAGAGGACGATGGTGTTCTACTGAAATATCCTCAGGGTCTGTCTTCAACTTTCCCCATGGGCGCAACGGAACTTCAACTTCCGGTAGGGAGTCAAGATAGAGGGATAGAATGGAGGAGGACTAGAGAGGAGGACTAGAGATAGAGGGATA
>NW_019948697.1:5431-14180 GCF_002910315.2 Salvelinus sp. IW2-2015
CCTCTTAGTCCTCCTCCTGTCTATCCTCTATCTCTAGTCCTCCATTATATCCCCTCTCTCTCTAGTCATCCTCTCTAGTCCTCGCTCCATTCTATCCCTCTATCTCTAGTCCATTGCCTCTCTAGTCCTCCTCATTCCCTTCGCTGCTTCTCTGTCTCCTCCCTAGTCCTCCTCCATTCTACCCTCTAATCTCTAGTCCTCCTCTCTAGTCCTCCTCCATTCTACCCCTCTATCTCTAGTCCTCCTCATTCTACCCCTCTATTCTAGTCCTCCTCTAGTTCCTTCCTCCATTCTCCTCCTCTGCTATTTCTCTAGTCCTCCTATCATTCTACCCTCCTTCTTATCCTCTATCTCTAGTCCTCCTCCATTCTATCCCTCTCTTCTCTAGTCCTCATCTCTAGTCCCTCTCCTGCTCTAGTCCTCCTCCATATCTTACCTCTATATCCCTCTATCCTGCTCTCCTTCTAGTCCTCTCTCTATCCCTCTCCCTCTCTAGTCCTCCTCTCGTAGTCTCCTCCATATACTATCCTCTATCTCTCTAGTTTCCTCCTCCTCTAGTCCTCCTTCCATTACAGCCAGTCTGTTTTGTAGTTGAAACAGCCAGTCTGTTTTCTGGCTGAAACAGCCAAACGTCTGTTTTGTGGCTGAAACAGCCAGTCTGTTTTGTCGCTGGAACAGCCAGTCTGTTTTGTAGCAGAAACAGCATGATGATGGATCATGGGGAGAATGAAGATGTGTTCGCTGTAGCGAGCTCGGCAGAAGGCACGTAACCATGGTTACGGTGGGATATTTTGCGGTGGCCGTTTGACGAATGTGTGATTTGTGGTTGCCGCCTCTCTCTCTCTCTCGGGTTAGGAGGAAAATCTGATCCGCAATTGCCGCTGTAATGTAGAGGTTTGGTCAGTAGGAGTCATAACTCTGGTTGTCCAGGAAATAAAACACACACTGTTATTTTTTATTTATTTTTATTTTTATTTCACCTTTATTTAACCAGGTAGGCTAGTTGAGAACAAGTTCTCATTTGCAACTGCGACCTGGCCAAGATAAAGCATTTTAATGATCTTTAATATTTTAGGTTATTCAATTAATTTGTTTATGACTGTATTGAGGCTTTGAATGATGTAGCAGTGGCTAGAAGAAGGTGTGCTAGTTGTGTCCTTTAGGATATTTGCCGGGGATAGCTAGTTTACCTAATTCATTATTTAATGATTGTATTGACTAGGGCTGACCCAAATTAGTCGACTGGTCGATTGTTTGGCCGTTAGGCTGTTGGTCGACCTGAGATTGTTTTAGTTGAGCAGTAACACATATATACAGTTCATTCCGTTTTAGAATAAGGCTGTAACGTGACATGGGGGGAAAAGGGGAAGGGGTCTGAATACTTTCCGAATGCCCTGTAGTTGCACCCATCTCAGTGAACTAATCCGTTGTGGAGGCCTAGACTAAAATCCGAAAATGTGGTCGGAGGCTCCATGTGGAGGGTGTGAAGCAATTTTGGAGTCTCCACATCGCCATGTACCCCTCCCAAATGTTGTAACAATGCAGAGGGCTCTGCATAGCTCCACATTGACATGATTGGTAGACGGGTCCAGAATATGTTATACAATGTTGCAAGGTCGCTAGCACAAGCTTTGAGCCAGACCCAAGTTAATAATTGATACATTGTTTCATGATTTTGAGATAGGAAGACCTTATTCATAGATGATACCTCAACCGACTAGATATACGTTTTTGGAGATAACTACCGGGAATAGGTTCATTGTCTCTCCCAACTACCCCCTTCCCCCCCATCGGTCACAAGAAAGAAAGGGAGGAGAGCTATCTATGGATAGTAGCGTAATTTTCCCGACCATACTCTCGGTATCCACACGTTCTGATGGGAATTATAGACACACACACAAAATAAACGATACAATATCCGATCTATTATTCCTTGTCCCTCGGCTGGGATTGGGAGTCCATAGGGCGGGCGCACACATTGGAGCGCACTCGTCAGAGCGCCGTCATTGTAAATGAGATATGTTCATATATATAGATGTTTGCCTCGTTAAATAAAGGATTCTCACACACCACCACTCTGACCAAAATTTATTTTGGTTGGCATTTATTGTCCCCATTACTTAGTAAAACCATAACCCCCCCTCAAAACGTATTTCTTTCACTTACTTGCTGTGCTTCTCATGCTCAGACCTTGTTTGTCATTCACCAACAGGAATTTCTAGGAGCCGGTTTGGGGGCCTACTTGTATGTCAGCACAACGATACTCGTCAAAATAAGTGAAAGATCCATTTGATCTGCAAATAGCCTGTTGACCTAATCACCGACCACTGAATACCGTACCGCACGGCCCAATAATAAATTTAATCGTTCATTACCCATTTTCTACGCGTTCTTACACTAGCAACTCGTATTTCACTGTCAACCGATCCGTCGATTCGCTATGCGATGGCTGGTAAAAGTTGCTTCTCGCTCCACCGAAGGTACAGTGCCTGGTCATGAACAAAAGAAAGCTAGCTGATGGATCGCAATACAAAATGTTTCCCTCAATCCTCCCCAAAGAAGCATCGCAAAACGACAATCCTCGTTTCAAGTAGCTAATATTAGCTACTGCTAACTTTAGCTAGGTGGTCATCATTAATACGCCCTCATTTATAAAGACGTTTTATTTTAATTAATGGTGGTCGGACCCATCTATGTGAAGCTAGCCACAATAAGGATTAGCCACAATAGTGGACTTTGTGGTTAGTTTTCAAAATAAAAGTATGGCATAATTCTACTTTTTGTATTAATTTGCATCACTGTCAATGACATACTTTTATTTTGAAGAAAAACCGCAAATTCCACTATTGTGCCTAATCCTTATTGTGGCTAGCTTCACAACACATAACCCAGTCCGGTCAAGCCTCACTAGCCAGATGAATCTAGCTGGCTGCTTATAGCGTTAGCTTTGGGCAACAGGGTTAAGTAGTTGGCTAGCTATTTATTTGGAGTTAAATTTCAAAAGGCGAACAACAAGTGACAACCTAGCTAATACTTAATCACAATAATTCCTAAATCAATGCGAAGAATAATGAAAATGACTGCAGTTTCTACTGGTCATTGTTTTCAGGCTGGTTGTATTGGTGCTAGCTAGATACCAAGCTAAATCTAGCTACCCCAGAAGTTGCGGTCGAAACAAATGATGCTTTATTACCAACGCGGTATTGTAAACACATCGCTCGTGGCCAGTGTATGCAGACTTTTTTATACAGCTTTGACAATGCTACTGTATCTTTTCTGAGACGCAAAGACCCAAACGGCGTTCTATAGTATGTATGTCGTGAAGCTAATAGCAGTGACACTATTACTGTGTAACACCGGTAGGGCAACATCTGAAAAATAGCGCATTTGGTAGTGGGTACCGGTGCTCGACCAGTTGGCAAAAGACAACATCACCCACGACAGAGAACGGTTGATTGTCAAGGGAAATGAATTCCATTATCTTGGCTTTAATGGATTTCGCCTTTGAGCTGTCTCGCTGAAATGTTCTTACTCTTTCAAATGACTGCTCGACTTGTTGACTCCTCAATCCACACAGCAGACATTGTGGGCTAGGTTAGGAWTGCAGTGTAGCGCAACATTTTACATGGCGTCATTACGTCCTGTACCTACGTTATATATGTATGCACGGTAGCTTTGACATCAGTTTTTAACATCTGCGTTAAACTAGTCATCGGGCCGATATCGATATGTTCACCGATATATTGTGTATCCCTAGTTATTATAATATAAATTAAACTGTTGCACGGAGATCGGTAGGAATTGTAAGATAAATTGTCGTTCCACATGAGGAGGAAGGTTGCCGAATCCTCGTGTAGCCTATTACCAGCAACTTCAGGAGAGTAATGGCAGAATCTGCGAAAAGCCAGCAGGAGTGGGAGGAGAATAGTTGGGTCTGGATCTCTGGCTCCCTCTTGAGGCATCAAACCATAAGCTTAAAGCATCAGACAAGCTCAGTGCCTGTAGTTGATTTTATTAAAACACACAGGATATTTAGAAAATTTGAATGATTTTGTGTTGTTCCTCATCATTTACACCTTGATTATTCAGATCCTCTCTACTTTTGTTATGAAGGAATAAGAGCTAAATACAAGGGCCAAGACAAGGATCCTAGCTGTTTAGACAGAGGGACATGAAGGAGTATCGAGACAAGGATCCTAGCTGTTTAGACAGAGGGTCAAGAAGGAGTCTCCGAGACAAGATCTAGCTGTTTAGAACAGAGGGACATGAAGGAGTATCGAGACAAGGATCTAGCTGTTTAGACAGAGGGCAGACAGGAGTATCGGAGCAAGGATCCGTAGCTGTTTAGACAGAGGCTGAAGAGGGAAAAAGGGTTTAACAGAGGGAAAAGAAACAAGGATCCTAGCTGTTAGACAGAGGGCTGAAGGGTATCGAGACAAGGATCCTAGCTGTTTAGACAGAGGGACATGAAGGAAGGTATCGAGACGAGGATCCCTAGCTGTTTAGACAGAGGGTACATGAGGAGTATCGAGACAAGGATCCTAGCTGTTTTAGACAGAGGGTCATGAAGGAGTATTGAGACAAGGATCCTAGCTGTTTTAGACAGAGGGACATGAAGGAGTATCGAGACAAGGATCTAGTGTTTAGACAGAGGGTCATGAAGGAAGTTTTGAGACAAGGATCCTAGCTGTTTAGACAGAGGGTCATGAAGGAGTATCGAGACAAGGATCCTAGCTGTTTAGACAGAGGGTCATGAAAGGTTTTTGAGACAAGGATCCTAGCTGTTTGACGAGGGTATGAAGGAGGTATGTGACAGGATCCTAGCTGTTTTAGACAGAGGGATGAAGGAGTATCGAGACAGGATCCTAGCTGTTAGACAGAGGGATCATGAGGAGTATCGAGACAAGGATCCTAGTGTTTTAGACAGAGGGACATGGAGTATGAGACAAGGATCCTAGCTGTTTTAGCAGAGGGACTTGAAAGGAGTATCGAGCAAGGATCGTAGCTGTTTGACAGAGGGACATGGAGGAGTATCGAGAAAGGATCTAGCTGTTTTAGACAGAGGGTCATGAAGGAGTAATCGTGACAGGATCTAGCTGTTTAGAGGGACAGAGGAGTATCGAGACAAGGATCTAGCTTTTAGACAGAGAGTGAGTCCCCAACACAAGAAATACAATTATTAATACAACATTACTTGCAAGTCTACTGTGTTATCTGATGTGTGGACCAGCGGCTAGGTTGAAGATACCCAGTGTTAGATGAGAAACAGATTTCGTGGAACCAACGCGTTGCTAACTAGCATCTCAGATCCTTAGTTTAGAATTCAATGTAGCCAACGCAGCAGCATATTGACTTCACCCGTAAGTGTTGCCACATTGGTCCGGGTTGCTTTATTCTATTAATTCTATTCTATGGCACACACTGGAAGTCAGGGACAGACATAGAGAAGCATAGCAGCTTAGACGACACACAGAGAGAGAGAGAGAGAGGAGGAGGAGAGAGAGAGAGAGAGAGAGAGAGAGGAGAGAGAGAGAGAGAGAGAGGAGAAGAGAGAGAGAGAGAGAGAGAGAGAGAGAGAGGGAGAGAGAGGAGGGAGAGAGAGAGAGAGAGGAGAGAGAGAGAGAGAGAGAAGAGAGAGAGAGAGAGAGAGAGAGAGAGAGAGAGAGAGAGAGCGAGAGAGAGAGAGAGAGAGAGAGAGAGAGAGAGAGAGAGAAGAGAGAGAGAGAGAGAGAGAGAGAGGAGAGAGAGAGAGAGAGAGAGAGGAGAGAGAGAGAGAGAGGAGAGAAGAGAGAGAGAGAGAGGGCGTAACTTATAGAAATATAATTCCGAGAAAGAACATTCCCATTCAAGTCAATGTCTGTGATGCGTGAACTGGTTATCCCGTCTAGTGATTCTATTTCTATGGCCACACACTGGCTGCCTGTGAGAGGAGAGAGAGAGAGAGAGGCTCTTAAACGGCCCCTCACACACAGGGCCCCAGGGGTAGAGCCTGGAGAAAGACGTCCAGCCGGCCGTTGCCAAGCGACAGAGAGAGGGAGTTAATCACATGACAGGGCCAGGACGGCGGCAAGTGTCGGCGCCGGCAACGGGTCGGCTATCTGACACCAGACACAGACAAGCCAGTGTCTAACTGTGATTCACTGAGAGGGAGGGAGGGAGAGAGGGAGGAGGAGGAGAGAGAGGAGGAGGAGGAGGAGGGGAGGAGGAGGGAGGGAGGGAGAGAGAGGAGGGAGGAGAGAGGAGGAGGGAGAAGGAGGAGGGAGGATGGAGGGGAGGAGGGAGGAGGAGGGAGAGATGGAGGGAGGAAGGAGGAGAAGAGGAGGAGGGAGGGGAGAGGGAGGTAGGAGGGAGGGAGGAGGAGGAGAGAGGAGGAGGGAGGGAGGAGGGAGGGAGGAGGAGGGAGGAGAGGAGGGAGGGAGGAGGAGGAGAGGATGGAGGGAGGGAGGAGGAGGGAGGAGGGAGGGGAGGAGGGGGAGGGAGGAAGGAGGGGAGAGAGGAGGGGAGGGAGGGAGGAGGAGGAGGGAGGGAGAGAAGAAGGGAGGTGCTGCGTTCCAAAGACTCCATCTTCTCTCTCCCTCCTCCTCCACCTCCTCCTCCTCAGACTCTAACACAGAACAAATCAACAGAGGAATGCCAGATTAGTGAAGAGGAAAATGAGAGGGGGGGGGGTAAGATAGGGAAAGAGACAAAGAGAGAGGACGGGTTAGGAAAATGAGAGGAGAGAAAGCGAGAGGAGAGATGGGGGATTAGTCATGTGAAGTGAAGAGGCTTTAATTGAATACAGTGTTCTTTGCATAATGTAGTTTTAACTATAATTTATTTTACTCCGTCTGCCAGGCTTCCTGGACTCCATCCAACCCTTAAGGAGGCTCAATGATTTCACTACACAGAACAGACACACACACACACACAGACACTTAAAGAGGCTCAGTGACTACACCACACAGATCTGAGACAGAGCAGAGAGCACATTTCAAACCCCTTCACTCTATCACTAAATATGGCTGCATCCCAAATGGGAAACCCCGTTCCCTACATAGTGCACTACTTTTGACGAGAGCCCTATGTGTACTGGTCCAAAGTAGTGCACTACATAAGGAATAGGGTGCTATTTGGAACACAAAACTAATGACAGAGAGTGGTTATGTACTTTGCGTTACACAATATGTTATTGTAGAGTTTAAATGTAGAACGCTGGTCCACCTAGAACACAGAACTGCTACTGTTTGTTCTTCTGTGTTGACGATAGCGACCGAGTGGTGCAACGGTCTAAGGAACTGCATCGCAGTGCTAGATGTGTCACTACAGACCCTGGTTTGATCCCGGGCTGTATCACAACCGGCTGTGATCAGGAGTCCCATAGTGCGGCGGACAATTGGCCCCGCGCCGCCCGGGTTAGGGGAGGGTTTGGCCGGGGTAGGCCGTCATTATAAAATCAACATTTGTTCTTAACTGACTGTTTTTAGATTTTTTTTTGCAAATGTATTAAAAATAACAAACAGAAATACATTATTTACATAAGTATTCAGAGCCTTTACTATGAGACTCGAAATTGAGCTCAATTGAGTTTCCATTGATCATCCTTGAGATGTTTCTACAACTTGATTGGAGTCCCCCTGTGGTAAATTCAATTGATTGGACATGATTTGGAAAGGCACACAAATGTCTATATAAGGTCCCACAGTTGACAGTGCATGTCAGAGAAAAAACCAAGCCATGAGGTTTAAGGTATTGTCCGTAGAGCTCCGAGACAGGATTGTATAGAGGGACAGATCTGGGGAAAACATTTCTGCATCATTGAATGTCCCCCAAGAACACAGTGACCTCCATCATTCTTAAATGAAAGAAGTTTGGAATCACCTAGACTTTTCCTAGAGCTGGCCACCCGACCAAACTGAGTAGTCGTGGGAGAAGGGCCTTGGTCAGGGAAGTGACCAAGAAACCAGTGGTCACTCTGACAGAGCTCCAGAGTTCCTCTATGGAGATGGGAGAAACTTCCAGAAGGACAACCATCTCTGCAGCACTCTACCAATCAGACCTCTTTGTCAATGGGATTAGCCTGTCAGACCAGTTGTAGTTGTGACCTCTTTGTCAATGGGATTAGCCTGCCAGACCAGTTGTGACCTCTTTGTCAATGGGATTAGCCTGTCAGACCAGTTGTTATCTCTTTGTCAATGAGATTAGCCTGCCAGACAGTTGTGACCTCTTTGTCAGTGGGATTAGCCTGCCAGACCAGTTGTGACCTCTTTGTCAATGGGATTAGCCTGCCAGACCAGTAGTGACCTCTTTGTCAATGGGTTAGCCTGTCAGCCAGTTGTTATCTCTTTGTCAATGAGATTAGCCTGCCAGACCAGTTGTGACCTCTTTGTCAGTGGGATTAGCCTGCCAGCCAGTTGTGACCTCTTTGTCAATGGGATTAGCCTGCCAGACCAGTAGTGACCTCTTTGTCAATGGGATTAGCCTGCCAGACCAGTTGTGACCTTTTTGTCAATGGGATTAGCCTGTCAGACCAGTTGTTATCTCTTTTGTAATGGGATTAGCCTGCCAGACCAGTTGTGACCTCTTTGGCAATGGGATTAGCCTGCCAGACCAGTTGTGACCTCTTTGTCAATGGGATTAGCCTGCCAGACCAGTTGTGACCTCTTTGTCAATGGGATTAGCCTGCCAGACCAGTTTGTGACCTCTTTGTCAATGGGATTAGCCTGCCAGACCAGTTGTGACCTCTTTGTCAATGGGATTAGCCTGCCAG
>NW_019948698.1:0-14178 GCF_002910315.2 Salvelinus sp. IW2-2015
AGATCATCCGGTGGTTTTCATAACGAATCCACCATGCCTACAGCGCTTCCTGATCTCAGTATACCTGTATGTGGTGTCTGCCACCCCCCAATATAGCTTCGTTCTACATTGGTCCAATGGAAAACAATCAACCCCATCAATCCATTTGTGCTAGATGAATACTGTGTTTCTAAATCACACTGTGGGCTACAATCGATTACTCTGTTCTAAATGACACTGTGTTCTAAATTGACTAGTGTGTTCTAAATGACACTGTGTCTAAATAGATAATAAGTATATGTTTTTTACGTAAGGGATAACCAAACCCTGACAAATATAAACTAACACATGATAGATGCGCTTGACTTCTATTTTCAAATAACACTATGTGTTCTAAGGCAGCGACTGATAGTTTTTTCCATTTGTAGAAAACCCACCCACTACCATTTTTAGAAAGAACCCAACAAACTTCTTTTTTGAGGAAATGTGCCAGCTTTGGCATGAGATCAAACACAGTAGATGAAGTGGTTTTAGCGGGACGGCATAGAACGCTGCCAATACTAAACCAACATTTAGGACAGATACAGTAGTAAAAACACAAACCAGTGATTTAGATGATCTAAAAATAGACTCTAGTCGAGAAGTCAGGTGGACTTCGCGCTCTCAACGATGGAAGCATCATTTTGATGAGTTCAAAAAAACCACAACATTAATTCAGATAGTGTGGTGTTGACTTAAATGATAGTAACACACCTATCAATTGTTGTGTTCTAAAATAACACTGTAATTCATAAAATAAACGAATACATGTGTCTAAATCAACACAAATGTGTTCTAAATAATAGTACTGGTCTACGAAGGTATGAATGTACACTGCATTCTAGAAGTGGGAGAGGTGTGTTCATACGATACAAGCTGCATTATACTAAAAATGATATCGCGCATTATACTAAACTGAACTAAAAATAAACTTTATTTCATACAAGTGTACTAACAATGACACAGCTGCATTACATACAACCAACCCATGAATCTTTAATCGTTTAGCGGCCGGTTTTTGTTCAGGGGTGACCCCCAAACCTTTATCCCATCTGTGTTTTGGGGAACTAAATATAACAAACTTGTCTCTACACATCGTAAAAGCTAGGATTGTAGGACAACCAACCCCAAACCCTTTAATTTTCATAGATGTGCTTGCTAGTGTTTTTTTATGTAGAGTAGAAATGTACCTCACTACAACATTAATTGCATCAGTATAACCGTGTTCTAAGGAGCGGAGAATGACCCTCCAGTGCTGTTCTAACAATGAACGAAGACACGCTGGCGATTGCGTAGAATCACTAAGTTGTGTTCTATAATTTAACATTTTCTGTGGTTTGCGAGGCTGGGATGAATAGTTATGTTCAATACAATGGAGCACATGTGATCTAAACATACTGTGTTCTAAATAAACTGTTGTGCTAAATTATGATACTGTGTCTAAGATGCCACTGTGTTTCTTAAACTGGATAGTGTCGTAGTTGGTGCGTAACATGACCACTGGTTTTAAATATCGATTAGTGTTCAGGGGTTGGCTAAAATAAACTGTGTTCCTAAATGATAGGTTTCACATGACACGCGGATTGCTTTCTAAGATGAAGTCGTTTCGTTCCAAGGAGAAACCCACCCCCACATTGTTCAATTTAGAACACTCAACTTTAGTGGTGATCAGAGGGATGCTATATAACTCTTTCATTCTTCCTTCCCATCTCGACCCAGCTTTTTTTTGTTTTGGTTTCTACACAAAATGGGATGAGTTAGGTTCCTAAAAACACTCGCCATAACGCGTCACTGTAGGTCACTTAAAAAAAAAGCAGGTGGTTGAGGAACAATACCTGAAGAACTGAACGGACACAGGGGGAAGGTGAACCCTATTGTATACTACTAGAAACACTCCAGACCCTACTATGTTTCATTTTAGAACACACAACTAATTCATTGTAATTTGAAAAAAAACCAACGATGTTTTTACAATAAACACTGTTTATCTAAATTGATAGTGTTCCTAAAATAAACACGGCCCTGTTCAGTTGCTATTAATTAGATATTCAGGAGATGATTCTAAATGATAGTAATGTAGTTCCTACCCACCACCGACACTGCGAACCTGCTAAAAACTCCAGAAAATAGACATCTAGTTCTCATTGCAATAGACCACTGTAGACGGAGGGTTCTAACATACCTAGTGTATGTTCTAGGAGACATTCCATTTGGCGGGAAATAATAAACACTATTATTGATTGAGGTACAAGTGTGTTCTATAATAACACGTTCTAGAATGATAGGTTGATTAGAAAACAAAGCGCTGTCTCCTACCCTGACCATCGCTTAAGCACCAGTATCTAAACGAGAAGGAAATAGTCGTCATGATTTCTAAATAGATTCAGTGTGTTCTAAATAACAACTGAGGTGTAAAATACTAGTGTGTTCTACCAATGATGTAGTGGTGTTCTAATACAACCACTGTGTTCTATGATACTGAGTTTGCTATAACACTGTGTTCTAAATAATAGTCTGTTCTAAATGACACTGCATTCAAATGCCAGCTGTGTTCTACACATGACAAAGGCTGCATTCTAAATGCAATGGTTCTAAATGATAGTGGTGTTCTACATGACACGCCTGCAGTTCTAAATGATAGTGTGTTCTAAAATAACACTGTGTTCTAAATGATACTGTGTTTCTAAATAACCTGTGTTCTAATGCACTGCTATAACGTTTCAAATGATACGTGTGTTCTAAATGACACTGTGTTCTAAATGAAGTGTGTTCTAAATGACACTGTGTTCTAAATGAAGTGTGTTCTAAATAACACTGCATTTCTAAATGATAGTCGTGTTCTAAATAACACTGTGTTCTAAATGATAGATGTGTCTACCTTGACACGCGCATTCTAAACGATAGTGTGTTCTAAATGATAGGTGTTCTAAATAACACTGTGTTCAAAATGATACGTGTGTTCTACAATATAGTGTGTTCTAAATAACACTGTGTTCTAATGATACTGTGGTTCTAAATGACACTGTTCTTAAATAATAGTCTCTGTTCTAAATGACACTTGCATTCTAAATGATTATGTTCTACATGACAAGCTGCTTCTAAATGATAGTGTGTTCTAATGATAGTGTGTTCACATGACGAGCTGCATTCTAAATGATAGTGTGTTTCTAAATATCACTGTGTTTCTAAATGATAGTGGTTCTAAATGACAGTGTGTTCTAAATGATAGTGTGTTACATGACCGCTGCATTCTAAATGATAGTGTGTTCTAAATAACACTGTTTTCTAAATGATAGTGTGTTCTAAATAACCACTGTGTTCTAAACAATTAACTGTGTTGCTAAATACACGTGGAAAGATCCTGTGTTCTAATGCCACTGGTGTTCTAAATGATAGTTGTTCTAAATGACACTGTGTTTAAATGATAGTGTGTTCTAAATAACACTGTGTTCTAAATGATAGTGTTCTACATGACACGCTGCATTCTAAGAATGAGTAGTGTGTTGTCTAAATGATAGTTGTGTTCTAAACTGATAGTGTGTTCTAAATAACACTGTTTCTAAATGATAGTGGTGTTCTAAATAACACTGGGTTCTAAATGATACGATGTTCTAAATGATAGTGTGTTCTTAAATGAACGTGTTCTAAATGACACAGTGTTTCCAATGAAAGCGTGTGTTCAAATACACATGTGCTAATAAGTGTTCTAAATGAACACGTGTTCTAAATGATAGTGTGTTCTAAATGACACTGTTTCTCAAATGACAACGCTGTTCTAAGATGATAGCTGTGTTCTAAATGACACGTGTTCTAATGATAGTGTGTTCTAAATGACACGGAGTGTTCTAAATGATAGTGTGTTCTAAAATGAGTACTGTGTTCTAATAATAGTCTGTTCTAAATGACACTGCATTCTAACATGATAGTTGTTTCTACCTGACACTGCTTGCATTCTACACGACTAAATGATAGTGTGTTCTAAATTAACACTGTGTTCTAAATGATAGTGTGTTCTAAATAAACACCTGTGTTCTAAATGATACTGTGTTCTAAATACACTGTGTTCTAATGATAGTGTGTTCTAAATGACACGCTGCATTCTAAATGATTAGTGTGTCTAAATAACACAGTTATTCTAAATGAATGTGTTCTAAATAACACTGTGTTCTACAATGATGTGTTCTCTAAAGACATGTCATTCTAATTGATAGTGTGTTCTAATACACCTGGTTAAATGATGCGTGTTCTTAAATCACTGTGTTCTAAATGAACAGTGTGTTCTAAATGATATGTGTTCTAAATAAACTGTGTTCTAAATGATACTGTGTTCTAAATGACACCTTTATTCTAAATGATAGTGTTTCTAAATGACACTGTGTTTCTAAATGATAGTGTGTTCTAAATAATAACTGATTCAAATGATAGTGTGTTCTAAAATAAGTGTGTTTCTAAATATATGTGTTCTACATAACGCTGATTCTAAATGATAGTGTGTTCTAAGATGATAGTGTGTTCTAAATAACACTTGTTCTAAAATGATAGTGTGTTCTATGACACGCTGTCAATTCCATACACGTAGTGTGTTCTAAATGATAGTGTGTTCTAAATATACACTGTGTTCAAAATGATAGTGTGTCTAAATGATATGTGTTCTAAATGAACTACTGTGTTTACTGCTTAAATGATTAATGTGTTTCTAAATAACACTGTGTTCTAAATGATAGCTGTGTTCTAACATGACACTGTGTTCTAAATGATAGTGTGTTCTACATGACAAGCTGCATTCTAATGATAGTGTGTTCTAAATGATAGTGTGTTCTACATGAACGCTGTTCTAAATGATAGTGTGTTTCCTAAATAACACTGTTCTCTAAATGCGATAGTGTGTTCTAATACATATGTGTTCTAAATGATACAGTGTCGTTCTAAATAACACACTTCGTGTTCTAAATGATACTGTGTTCTAAATGGTACTGTGTCTAAAATACGCTGTCTTAAACTGACCACGTGTGTTCTGAAATGATAGTGTGTTAATTACGTGTTACAATAGTTTGTTCTAATGACACTGCCATTCTAAATGATAGTGTGTTCCTAAATAACACTGTAGTCAAATGATGTTGTGTTCTACGATGACAACGCTGCATTCTAAATGCATAGTGTGTTCTAAACTGCATAGTGTGTTCTAATAACACTGTGTTCTAAAATATAGCTGTGTCTAACATACACACTGTGTTCTAAATATACTGTGTTCTAAATAACACCGTGTCTATCGAAACTGGTTCAATAATAACTGTGTTCTAAATGATATGTTGTTCTAAATGAACACGGTGTTCTAATGAAACTGTGTTCTAAGTGTCAAATAACTGCCTATAGTGTTTCAAATAAATGTTAAAATGCTAGTCGTGTTCTACATGACACGCTGCATTTCTAAAATGCATAGTTGTTCTAAATGATGATTGTGTTCGTTATAATAACACTGGTGTTCTAAATGATATGTTCTTCTACTGACACGTGACTATTATGTTACTAAAGATTAGTGTGTTCTATAGGTTAAATGATAGTGTGTTCTCAAATGACACGTGGTCAAGTAGGTTTTAAACTGATAGGTGTTATACCGTGTCTAATGATTTTTTCTAAAAATCACTGCTATATAGTCCTGCTTCTACATACACCAATGCTAAGATGTGTGTCTACATACAACTCTCTAACTGTAGGAGTTTATAGGTTCTACATGCGCTGCTTCTTAAATGATACTGTGCTCTCTCAATACCTGTTTAATGATAGTGTTTCTAACTACTGTCTTCCATAAAATGATACTGTGCAATAATGTGTAATGACTGCTTTCTAATGACCATCGTGCATGCAATGTTTCTAAAAACTTGCACTCTAATGATCACTGGTTCTAAATTAACACTGTTCATAATGATAGCTTACGTTCTAAGCATAACACTGTGTTCTTAAATGGATATTGTTAACTCACATGTTTTCATGTTCATGTGTCTACTGACACCGCTGCATTCTAAATGATTAGTGTGTTTTCTAAATGATATGTGTTCCCTAATACACTGTGTTCTAAATATACGTGTGTTCTAAATAACACTGGTCGTTCTAAATGATACTGTGTTCCTAATGACCACTTCGTCGTTCATAAGTGATCTGTTTCTAACATGACACTCGTGTTCATAATGATAGTGTGTTCTAAATACACTGGTTTCTAAATGATACTGTGCCTTCAGAATAACCTGTGTCTAATGATAGTGTTGTTCTACATGACACGCTGCAATTCTAAAAATGATAGTGGTTTTCCAAGTAGTTTTCACTAACATGTGCAATGAGTCGGTATCACTGGTTCTAAATGCTGTTATAATGAAATGTCACTATTAGGTGTTCTAAATATTAGTGTTTCTCACTGACACGCTGCATTCTAAACTGATAGTGTTTACTGTGTTCTAAATGATAGTGTGTTCCCTACACTAACGACTGTGTTAACAATGACCTAGATGTGTGCTGAACATGACTAACGCGTGTTGTCTTACCTACAATAACGCTGCTCGTTCTACCCATCGCATTACTCTGTCGCTCTTACTAACTACTCACCCACTCCTGCTCTCCTACAACTCTACTAGCGCTTCCTAACATAGCAGCAACTGGCTTCGTCCACATCAATAGGATAGCGTCTCTCGTAGATGCCAACGCCCTGTCATTCTGGTTAAGCCTCATGCCTCACAATACACCGTCGTGTTCCCGCACCTCAAATGACTCGATCACGTGTGTCTGTCTAACACCATGCCAGCCGCACCCTGCCCAATTCATCGGCCTTATCGTTATCCGCGAACATCAGTGAGCATAACATGGTTCTAGATAACCAGCCCTGTTTGATCTAATCTATGATAGCTGGTTTTGCTCACCTTACATTGTGTTTCTAAATGATACTGTGTTCTTAAATAACACTGCTGTTCTATGATACTGTGTTCTAATCCCACGTGTGTCTAAATCGATACTGTGTTCTAAATACACTTCGTGTTCTAAATGATAGTGTGGCTCTAAAAACCACTGCTCTCCTCTCAACAGTATCGTCGCATGAGCATCCTCTCTGGACTTACTATCCGTACCGCACGACGCTAGACGCTATGCACAGTCTCCATGGCTCTGCACTCGACTCGGCGGCCTCGCGTCTATTGGTGATCTCGTCCGGGTGCGGAATATTGTTGTTGTCCGCCGCGCATGATCCAGCCTATGTGCTGCGAAAGGCAACTGGATCATGGCTGCCCCTGCATCTCCTCCGAATCCGCCCAGCCGTCCCACCTGCCGCCATGTTCCTGACAACATGCTGCCTTGTGTTCTAAATGGATAGTGTGTTCGAAATCACCTGTGCTTCTAAATGAATAGTGGGTTCTAAATAAACCACTGGTTCTAAATGATACCCTGTGTTCCTAAAATAAACTGTCGACTCCTGAAATCTTCGAATCACCCGTCTCCTTCAGATACACACCCCGCGGGTGTTCCGGCTCGACTTAACGACGTCTTGTCGTGGATGAGCGTCGATATAGTCGTGTGTGTCGTTCTCAAGAAACACCACCCTGCTGAATCCTAACCCACGCGTACGGACAAGCCTGACGACCTCGGGCTCTGTTGCCACACAAGGCACAGCTCGAAGTCTCCCTATGTTGATTCTATAACTTTCGATCGGCGATATGGCTTCGGACATCTGCATCATCGGACACATCTGCCCTCGCCAATTCGTCTCACTCCTCTCGTACAGGATCACGGATATGCAGCCAGCAGTGGCTCTACGTAACTGGAACTTGAGCATAGTGCCTGCGCTC
The DNA here is from genome assembly GCF_002910315.2 of Salvelinus sp. IW2-2015. NCBI lineage: Eukaryota > Metazoa > Chordata > Actinopteri > Salmoniformes > Salmonidae > Salvelinus > Salvelinus sp. IW2-2015. The sequence goes on from NW_019948698.1 coordinate 7,845, forward strand.
TTAATACACAGCCAGCTCACAGCACTATCCTGACTCAGCTCGATCTAGCCATCGTGGATACTGCGTGGTGTTCGATTGATCAGAGTCCGGGCAGTAGGCACCGACCTTCTGGCTGCTTCCTCTTGACAATCAGCCTGTCGCTTCACGTCAGGCCCTGTACCGAACATGCATGGTGCGTGCCCGCTACCTGCTTATCGCGGCCTCGAACCCCACGCATCCCAATACTGTGCGACACCTCCGTGGTTCTAAATATGGATCAGTGTAGTGTTCTAAATGATAGTGTGTTCTACATTGACACGCTGCATTCTAAAAGAAGATGTGTTCTAAATGATAGTGTGTTCTAAATAACACTGTGTTCTAAATGATAGTGTGTTCTACATGTGATATGTTGTGTTCTACAATGATAGTGTGTTCTAAATGATAGTGTGTTCTAATATATAGTGTGTTCTAATGATTTTTCTAAATATGTGTTTTAAATGATAGGTGTTCTAAACGACACAGTGTTCTAAACGATAGTGTGTACTAAATGATAGTGTGTTCTAAATGATAGTGTGTTCTAAATGATAGTGTGTTCTAAATGATAGTGTGTTCTAAAACACAGTGTTCTAAATGGTACTGTGTTCTAAATGGTACTGTGTTCTAAATGATACTGTGTTATAAATGACACTCTGCATTCTAAATGATAGGTGTTCTAATTGAAACTGTGTTCTAATTGACACTGTGTTCTAAAATATACTTTGTTCTAATTGACACTGTGTTCTAATTGACTCTCTATATTCTAAATGATAGTGTGTTCTAATTGACACTGTGTTCTAAATGACACTCTGCATTCAAATCATAACGTGTTCTAATTGAAACTGTGTTCTAATTGACACTGTGTTCTAAATTATATGTGTTCTAAATGACACTGTTTCTAATGATACTGTGTTCTAATTGACACTGTGTTCTAATTGACACTGTGTTCAAAATGGTAGTGTGTTCTAAATGATAGTGTGTTCCAAATGAAACCCTGCGTTCCAATGATGCTCTGTGTTCTAAATGACACTCTGTATTCTAAATGATAGTGTGTTCTACCTGCAGCCCTATCATGACAGAGATATCTACCTAAAGCCCTGTTATAGAGATATCTACCTGCAGCCCTGTCATTACAGAGATATCTACCTACAGCCCTGTCATTGCAGAATATCTACCTGCGAGTCCTGTCATTACAGAGATATCTACCTACAGATATACCTACAACCCTCATTACAGACTCATTACAATCTCAACAACACTCCACTCTGCCTCTCAAATAAGAGGAATACCTATGTGAGGTTTCTGTCATTGACTACAGCTCAGTGTTCAATACCATAGTGCCATCCAAGCTCGTCACCAAGCTCAAGACCCTGTTACTGAACACCTCCCTTCAGCAACTGGATCCTAGACTTCCTGACGGGCGTATCCTAAACTTCCTGACGGGCGATTCCTAGACTTCCTGACGGGCGTATCCTAGATTTCCTGACGAGCGATTCCTAGACTTCCTGACGGGCGTATTGTTAGATTCCTGATGGGCGTATCCTAGACTTCCTGACGGGCGATTCCTAGACTTCCTGATGGCGTATCGTAGACTTCCTGATGGCGATTCCTGACTTCCTGACGGCAGATCCTAGACTCCTGACGGGCGTATTCCTAGACTTCCTGACGGGCGATTTCTAGACTTCCTGACCTAGCGATTCCTAGACTTCCTGACGGGCGATCCCTAGACTTCCTGACGGGCGTTCCTAGACTTCCTGACGAGCGATTCCTGACTTGACAGCGATTCCTAGACTTCCTGACGCGGCGTATCGTGACTTCCTGACGGGCGATTCCTAGACTTCCTGACCGGCGTATCCTAGACTTCCTGACGGCGATCCTAGTCTTCCTGACGGGCATATCGTAGACTTCCTGTTGGCGATTCCTAGACTTCCTGACGAGTTATCCTAGACTTCCCGACGGGCGTATCCTAGACTTCCTGACGAGGCGATTCCTAGACTTCCTGATGGGCGATCGTATCCTAGACTTCCTGACGGGCGTATCCTAGACATCCTGACGGGCGATTCCTAGACTTCTTAACGGGCGATTCCTAGACTTCTTAACGGGCGATTCCTAGACTTCCTGACGGGCGTGCTCAAGTTAGTACTGTAAGAGCAGGCAACAAAACGCTGACCTCTAACATGGGGCCGCCTCAGGGGTGCGTGCTTATCKCCCTGCTGTACTCCCTGTTCACCCACGACTGTGTGGCTTCACACGAATCCAACGAATCCATGACGGTGGTCGGCCTGATCACCAACGGCCTACAGGGAGGAGGTCAGAGACCTGGCYTTGTGGTTCCCGGTACAACAACCTCTCCCTCAACGTTAGCAAGACAAAGGAGATGATTGTGMACTACAGAAAATGGAGGGCCTAGCACGCCCCTATCGACATTGACGGGGCTGTAGTGAACATCAAGTTCCTCTGTGTCTACATCACTGAGGACTTAACATGGTCCTCTCACCCGCATAGTCATGAAGAAGCTGCACCATTGAGAGAATCCTGACGGGCTGTATCACCGTCTGGACCGGCAACGGCACCAGTCCCGCTACAGCGAGGCCCTACCGAGGGTGGTGCAGATGGCCCAACGAATCAACTGGGGGGGTGAATTTCCTGCCAAAAGACTCCAGCCACCCAAGACGTGGACTGTTCTCGATGCTCCCATCTGGCAGGCGGTACCCGATGCATCAAAGCTCAGACCAACAGACTCTTAAATAGATTCTATCCCCTGGTGAAATGACTGTTAAATGGAAAACAACTCCTGACCACCCCCCCCTCTCCCGCCAACGTTGCTGAAAAAATGTGTTATTGATCAGATTTATGATTACTCTACGCTGTTGATCATTGATTGCCATTAGGATTACTATCTATCTATTGATCCTGCTACAGGTCACTACGAGGCAGCAGGTAGCCTAGTGATTGGAGCGTCGGGTCAGTAATCGAAAGGTTGCTGTATCGAATCCCCGAGCTGACAAGGTAATAATCTGTCATTCTGTCCCTGAGCAAGGCACCAATTATATACGCCTTCACGGTATATATTACCATCAGAATTGATATATTCCTGCTACCAGGCACTTTCAGCTTATCACGCGTACAATGTCACTGTCAGTGACACACTCAGTGACACACTCACTCAGTGACACACTCAGTGACACACTCAGTGACACACTAAACAAATGAGTGGTTCAACAAAGGCTTCATATAAGATCTGTAAAGTTCCTAGAAGAAGCGTAATGTTCTTGGCCCTAAAAGGTTCTACCAATAATCCATAGCGGTTCTTGCATGAACCCAACTGGGCCCCAACTTTACATTTTAGACAAAACATTTTAGACGCAGGCACTTAATAACTGAAACATAAAAATATCTCCTCAATTTAAGGTAAGGTTTTTCCTTTGTATGATCTAAATTTACATTGTTTAATGATTTAAAAAGAAAAATATATATATTTATGCAAATGGCTGTGTTGTTTGACACGTTCTCCTTTTTTTAAAACAGAAATTGGGACACAATTCAATGGATATAAATCAACAAAGAGGTAAGAATAGGTCGAAGGCTATAGATGCATTGGGTTTAAACGACTGAACCTCTCACTTGTGTGTTTGTGTATCTAGAGGTATTACGTACCACGAGGCACACCAAAGGTACTTACATTTTGCTATTGGTTTGTCTCTTAATGTTCACCTGTATTATSTCCAGTTCATTGTAACAAAACGGTTTCTCTAAAACGCGTATAATACTCCGTCACAGCAGTCACCTCCTCCCTGACCTCTTCACTGCAGATCCAATATGTCTCTACGTTATGGACAAGGTTGTGTGTATGAAAAACGTTGTCCAAAGGATTTTTTTATTTTTTTACATACTCACATTTACCACAACAACAAAACAAATAAAAAAGGTATGAATATTGGTTTTGTCTGCACGTTCTGCTGTATAATTAATATTTTTGTATTCACTCTTACGCCTCTGATGAATATCACCGGGAAATCTGTTCAATCACCATGCACTGAAGAATCATTCCGGCTAGGATACAGAGAAGTCAACATCAACAGAGTGATATACTTATTGGACTTGGGGCTCTGTTGAAAGTTTACCTCGTATTTACCCCTAAATCATTATACACACGGACAACTAAAGTATGATTTATTGTTGTTATTGCTATGCTGAATATTAATTTTTTTAAATTGTAATATCACTCACCTTGAACTTGAGTGATACGCATTGCCAAGACAACAACCAATGGGAGAGAGAGAGAGAGAGAGAGACAGGGAGAGACACAAAAGTACATCATTGTGGTAGATTTGTAGACATCGTGGTGACATCAGGTGACATTATTGTGACATCATGGTGACTCATGGTGACATTATGGTGACATTATGGTGACATCATGGTCTTAGACTTGTAGACATCATGGTGACTCATGGTGACATCATAGTGACATCATAGTGACATCATGGTGCTGGACTTGTAGACATCATGGTGACATCGTGGTGGTAGACTTGTAGACATCATAGGGACATCATGGTGACATCATGGTGGTAGACTTGTAGACATCATATTGAGCATCATGGTGACATCATGGTGGTAGACTTAGACATCATGTGACATCATGGTGACATCATAGACATCATGGTACTGACTTGTAGACATCATAGTGACATCATGGTGATATCATGGTGGTGACTTGTAGACATCATGGTGACACATAGTGACATCATGTACTAGACTTTAGACATCATAGTGACATCATGGTGATATCATGGTGGTAGACTTTAGACACCGTGGTGACATAATGGTGACATCATGGTGGTAGACTTGTAGACATCATGGTGACATCATGGGACACCGTGGTGCCATCATGGTGACATAGTGACATCATGTACTAGACTTGCAGACATCATAGTACATCATAGTGATATCATGGTGGTAGACTTGTAGACATCATGGTGATCATAGTGACATCATGGTACTATGCTTGAGATATCATTGTGACATCATGGTGACATCATGGTGGTAGACTTGTAGACATCATGGTGACATCATAGTGCATCATGGTGGTAGACTTGTAGACAATCATGGTGACATCATGGTGACACATGTGACATCATAGTGACATCACGATACTAGACTTGCATATAATCTAGTGACATCATGGTGACATCATGGTACTAGACGTGTAGACATCATGTGACATCGTGGTGACATCGTGGTGACATCATGTGACATCATGGTACTAGACTTGTAACATCATGGAACATTGTGCTGGTAGACTGCGCAGCAGGGTGACACCTGGTAACATCGTAGTGGTAGACTTGTGCAGCAGGGTGACATCGTGTAACATCGTAGTGGTAGACTTGCGCAGCAGGGTGACATCGTAGTGGTAGACTTGTGCAGCAGGGTACATCGTAGTGGTAGACTTGTGCAGCAGGGTGACATCGTGTGTGACTGTGCGCAGGTGACATCGAGTGGTAGACTTGTGCAGCAGGGTGACATCGTAGTGGTAGACTTGTGCAGCAGGGGTGACATCGTGGTGGTAGACTTGTGCAGCAGGGTGACATCGTGTGGTAGACTTGTGCAGCAGGTGTCATCGTAGTGGTAGACTGTGCAGGGCAGGGTGACATCGTAGTGGTAGACTTGTGCAGCAGGGTGACATCGTGTAACATCGTGTGGTAGACTTGTGCAGCAGGGTGACATCGTGTGGTAGACTTGGCAGCAGGTACATCGTAGTGGTAGACTTTGCAGCAGGTGATGGATCGTAGTGGAGACTGTGAGCAGGGTGTAACATCGTGGTGGTAGACTTGTGCAGCAGGGTATGCTTTTCAATTACACTCAACCACAGGACCCATCATTACTGCAGCATCTACGGACCTGCAATAACATCTTAATGAGAAGACAGATGGGGGGAGACAAGAAAAACCAATCCATCCCATCTCAACGTGAAGCACGGATAAGGCCAACCTCAAAAACCACAACCGGCCCAGCTCTACATAGCTATGTTTCCCTTGTGGAATAATTCATGAACTCTGTGAAGTGCTTATGCTCACACAATGCCACATGAGTTAGGGATTCTACCATGAAATCAACAGAGAGATTCTTGCACTTCAATTCCAAACACTCAGCACATCCAGCAGCAAAGAGCAGTGAGTCTCGAAAACATTATTTTGTCTATACTATTGAATCTGGCGACACCTCTTCTACACATCCAGTCCTGTACAACTTAAATGATGACATAGAGACTAGGACTACATTGGTCCTCCAATGGGTCTTCCCTATCTGCGTATCTCTCCCC
>NW_019948699.1:0-4092 GCF_002910315.2 Salvelinus sp. IW2-2015
ATTCTACAATGGAAATGCCACATGGAAGTGCCAATATTTTCTCTGATAATCTGAGCCTCCCATAGAGGCAGGCTGCATTCTGGTCTGTCTTGAATTCTAAACTCTATTGTGCTAGACTCTTAACTTTAGTCTATTGCGCTGCCAAACATATTCCCCACTCAGAGCCTGTCCTGTCCCCTCAGGTAGGCCTACGTATTCCCCACTCAGAGCCTGTCCTGTCCCCTCAGGTAGGCCTACATATTCCCCACTCAGAGCATGGCCTGTCCCCTCAGGTAGGCCTACGTATTCCCCACTCAGAGCCTGTCCTGTCCCCTCAGGTAGGCCTACGTATTCCCCACTCAGAGCCTGCTTCCTGTCCCAGGTAGGCTACGTATTCCCCCACTCAGGCCGTGCCTGCTGTCCCCTCAGGTAGGCTACAGTATTCCCTCAGAGCCTGGCCTGTCCCTCAGGTAGGCCTACTTTCCCCACTCAGAGCCTGTCCTGTCCCCTCAGGTAGGCCTACGTATCCCCACTCAGAGCCCTAGGCTCCTGTCCCCTCAGGTAGGCCTACGTATTCCCCACTCAGAGCCTGTCCTGTCCCCTCAGGTAGGCCTACGTATACCCCACTCAGAGCCTGGCCTGTCCCCTCAGGTAGGCCTACAAAAAGTGTGTTATAAAACCAGGACACACTATTATGAGGGATGCTTGGAAAGCCTAAAAACCTACTCTGGATTAGCAACCGACCACACTGAGCTCAATGTCCATTCAAAAAAAAATGCATTGAGTTTGCAGAGTCTGAACAATTTTTATTGCAGATTTGAGATTCTGGCCTCCAGAGTAGTGCAGTGGTCTAAGGCACTGCATCGCAGAGCTAGAGGCGTCACTACAGACCCGGGTTCAATCACAGGCTGTGTCGCAGCCGGCCGCAACTGGGAGATCCATGAAGCAGCGCCAAATGGCCCAGCGTCGTCCGGGTTATGGGAGGGTTTGGCCGGTTGGGATGTCCTTGTCCCATCGCGCTCTAGCGACTCCTTGTGGCGGATCGGGCGCATGCACGCTGACTTCGGTTGCCAGCTGTACGGTGTTTTGTGCGGCTGGCTTCCGGGTTAAGCGAGCCGTGTGTCAAGAAGCAGTGCGGCTTGGCGGGGTCGTGTTTTTCGGAGGACGCATAGCTCTCGACCATTGCCTCTCCCGAGTTTGTACAGGAGTTGCAGCGATGGGACTGTAACTACCAATTGGATATCACGAAATTGGGGAGAAAAAGGGGTAAAACATACCAACAATGTTTATAAACATTAAACCAGATAGAGGGAAATAACAAATATATAAAAATGAGAGTCTGGACTTTAGTAAGGAGTTGTGTGAACTGTTATCTTTATCACAAGGTGAAGCTGATTTGGTTATCGAGGAAGCAGATGTTGACAGGCTATTAAAACTAATATCAGTCAACAAAGTCATTGGCCCAGATAACATCAACAACAATGTTCTGAAAAATCCTGTCGGTGTGTTCTGTGAGCTGTCGCTCACTGAGGGAGAACACTGTACCAGCTCAGTGGAAATCATCCATCGTATTCCCAGTGCCCAATCAGAGCCGTCCTGCTGTCCTCAGTTATTACAGCCCTGTTGCATTAACACCTGTCATAATGAATAGTTTGAGTGCCTGGTTCTCTCCCACATRTAATGGTGATTATTTYCTTCTCTCTCACTCTCACTGTGAGCCATCATTACAGAGGAGTGTGCTGTGGTGAACCTTTATCATTAATAAACCTGTCTGAAGATATCTTGGACTTGTTCTTGCCGGACAGACCTGTGGTGGCTGAACCCTATCCACTGGCACCTATATCTCTCTACTAGTGTTCCTCATGGTTCTCCCAGATCAGCCTTTAGTTTTTCCCCCAATAATAAGTTAGATGGATGCTTATATTGTGTCCTATTTCACACATGTACCCGTGTGTATTTATAAGCATGTGGAATTGGAAATGTGTTTTTCCCCCCCAACTCTCCATAAGACACCCTTGGAGGCCACTAAGCCTCACGGACGTATAGCAGATGCACCATTGAGAACAACCTCAGGGCTCCCCAGAGGGTGTTCCGGTCAACCACATGCATCATCGGGGTCAAGAAGATCATCAAGGACCTCAGCCACTCGAGCCACGGGGCAAGAAGATCAAGGGACCGTCAGGCACCTCGAGCCACGGGGGCAAGAAGATCATCAAGGACCTCAGACCACTTCGAGCCAACGGGGCAAGAAGATCATCAAGGACCTCAGCCACTCGAGCCAGGGGCAAGAAGTCATCAAGGACTCAGCCACTCGAGCCACGGTGAAGAAGGTCACAAGGACCTCAGCCACTCGAGCCACGGGAAGAAGGTCATCAAGGAGCCCTCAGACCACTCGAGCTCACGGGGCAAGAAGATCATCAAGGACTCAGCCACTCGAGCCACGGGGCAAGAAGGTCATCAAGGACGTCAGCACTCGAGCCAACGGGGTAAGAGGTCTCAAGGACTGTCATCCACTCGAGCGCCATCGGGGAAGAAGATAATCAAGGCCTCGATTCCACTCGAGCCACGGGGTAAGAAAAATTCATCAAGAATTAGCACATCGAGCCCAGCGGGGCAAAGAAGATCATCAAGGACCTCAGCTCCACTCGAGCCAGGTAGGGTTGCGTTGCATATGCATATTGTACGTAGTCTCGGTAAGGACCTCAGCCACTCGAGCCACGGTGCAAGAAGATCATCAAGGACCTCAGCCACTCATTCACGGGCAATGTAAGTCTATCAAGTAAACGTCAGCCACTCGAGCCACGGGGGAAGAAGATCAAGGACCTCAGCCACTCGAGCCACGGGGTAAGAAGATCATCAAAGGACCTCAGCCACTCGAGCCACGGGGCAAGAAGATCATCAAGACGCTCAGCCACTCGAGCCACGGGTAAGAAATCATAAAGACCTCAGCCACTCGAGCCACGGGCAAGAAGATCATCAACCAAGGACCTACAGCCACTCGAGCCAACGGGGCAAGAAGCATCATCAAGGACTCAGCCACTCGAGCCACGGGCAAGAAGATCATCAATGACCTCAGCCACGCGAGCCACGGGCAAGAAGGTCATCAAGGACGTCAGCCACATCGAGCCACGGGGAAGAAGTCATCAAGGACCTCAGCCACTCGAAGCCACGGGCAAGAAGGTCATCAAGGACGTCAGCCACTCGAGCCACGGGGGTAATAGAAGGTCATCAAGGACCTCATGCCACTCGAGACACGGGTAAAGAAGTATCATCGAAGGACCATTCAGAACAGCATAAAACTTGTTTTTCAAGCCACTTTTCACTGTTTAACCACTTTTAACAAACTATAGTTTTGGCAAGTCGGTTAGGACATCCTATTTGTGCCATGTACACGTAATTTTTCCAACAATTGTTTACAGACATCAAGATTATTTCACCTATAATTCACTGTAATCACAATTTCAGTGGGTCAGAAAAGTTTAAATAACACATAAGTTGACTGTGCCTTTAAACAGCTTGGAAAATTCCAGAAATTATTTCAATGGGCTTTTAGATAGCTTCTGATAGGCTAATTGACAAATCAATTTGAGTCGGTGTTAGTTTCTGAGGGCCTACATGTGAAAGGTAGGCAAGATATGTGCTTGTTGACTCATTTAACAAATATGGTGGATAATAAAGGCTGAGCTATAAAAGCGGTTTACCATTGAAATTAAATGGTCAAGGTTTCGTCTATGTAAAATGGAGCGTCCGCTTCTTCATGAGCATGCTTTACCGCATGCTCAAACATCTGTCACACTAGAGAAGGAACGCCCACTTACATAGACAGGAAAAAAGACAATTTTTTAAATTGGAAATGCCCATAACTTGCTGGTTCCTGGTCTACTATCCCCTTCCCCCCACCCTTGCTCAACCAGTTTCTCTACCGCTTTGCTCATAGTGGCTCTCTTTTGACCTTGTAGGTGAGAAGAGGAGTATGCAAGATTCCTGGACAGCGACTGTGCACTTACAGAAGAAGAAGTAACTCAGAGTTTGTTCCTCCAACACAGTCAAGCACAGCAAATCACAGGTATTTAACTCTTACTAAATTGAGTAGCCAACATCTAAAAGAGCAAA
>NW_019948699.1:4117-14175 GCF_002910315.2 Salvelinus sp. IW2-2015
TGGACCCTGATCTCTTCTTTTGACGAACATATCAAGACTGTTTCAAGGACAGCTTTTTTCCATTTACGTAACATTGCAAAATCATAAATGTTCTGTCCAAAAATGATGAGGAAAAATTAATCCATGCTTTTGTTACTTCTAGGTTAGAATACTGCAATGCTCTACTTTCCGGCTACCCAGATAAAGCATTAATAAAACTTCAATTCGTTCTAAATACGCCTGCTAGAGTCCTAACTAGAACCCCAAAATTTGATCATATTACTCCAGTGCTAGCCTCTCTACACTGGCTTCCTGTTAAGGCAAGGGCTGATTTCAAGGTTTTACTGCTAACCTACAAAGCATTACATGGGTTGCTCCAACCTATTTTTCGATTTGGTCCTGCCGTACATACCTACACGTACGCTACGGTCACAAGACGCAGGCCTCCTTACTGTCCCTAGAATTCCTCAGCAAACAGCTGGAGGCAGGGCTTTCTCCTATGGAGTTCAATTTTTATGGAATGGTCTGCCTACCCATGTGAGAGACGAAGACTCGGTCTCCACTTTAAGTCTTTATTGAAGACTCATCTCTTCAGTAGGTTTTATGATTGAGTGTAGTCTGGCTGATGGGCCTGATGTGTTGAGGATCAGTGTGGCGGATGTGTTGTTACCTACCCTTACACTTGGGCCCCATCAGGAAGTCCAGGATCCAGTTGCAGAGGGAGGTGTTTAGTCCAGGATCCTTAGCTTAGTGATGAGCTTTGAGGGCACTTTGGTGTTGAACGCTGAGCTGTAGTCAATGAACAGCATTCTCACATAGGTGTTCCTTTTGTCCAGGTGGGAAAGGGCAGTGTGGAGTGCGATTGAGATTGCGTCATCTGTGGATCTGTTGGGGCGGTATGCAGATTCAAATCAAATCAAATGTATTTATATAGCCTTCTTACATCAGCTGATATCTCAAGTGCTGTACAGAAACCCATCCTAAAACCTCAAACGGCAAGCAATGCAGGTGTTGAAGGAAAAACTCCCTAGAAAGGCCAAAACCTAGGAAGAAACCTAGAGAGGAACCAGGCTATGAGGGGTGGCCAGTCTCTTCTGACTGTGCGGGTGGAGATTATAACAGAACATGGCCAAGATGTTCAAATGTTCATAAATGACCAGCATGGTCAAATAACAGTAATCATCAGATCTGTTCTCAGGTCACGGAGGTGTGTGAATGAGCGGGAAGTCATTGACTGACTGGCATTGATCAGGGGAGATCGGATCTGTTCTCCGTACTCTGTAGCTTACCTGAAAGATGCTCTTTATAACAGAAAGTGAATCTTGAGAGAAACAGGTGTTCATGACTCACAGAAAGGGGAGGAGAGGTAGAACAGAGGAATGGAGAAGAGAGGGGGAAACGTGAGGCAGCAGTTGGATGGAAACAGGATGTGCTCATCACATGGCTAACAGATGCAGAGCCTAGGGGTCTAGATTTATTGTCACACCTGATTGGTGGTCATTTTGTTCCGATGATTCTCACCATTCCATGATAGAATGTGATATGCTCAGGCTGAGTCCAGAGACCTTGGTTGATTGCAGGGTGTTAGTTAGTTGGTGTCCACCTGTCTTTTTAACTCTAGTTTAGCTCTGAATCACACCGATGACGAGTGTGTTCCCGTCAACAACAGATCGCAGTTTCAGTGCTCTTAAGAGACCCTTCAGATTGGCGTCAATCAAGTTTGCAGCCATCATTCATGTTCTTCCAGTCACCTGTTTTGAGAGTCGTAAAGACCCACTGCATCTGTATGTTATGGAACTCAGGACGTTTCAGGGCAAATGTCAGGGCAAATGCAACTATGATCTGGTGATTTGTCGACAGGGTTTTCGTGCTGTGAACCGACCTAACAGTATCTGAATACCTTCAATACCCTCTTCACCTGTACTGTGTCTCAAATGGCACCCTATTGCCTCTATAGTACACTACTGTTGACCAGGGCCTATAGGTAGTAGTGCACCATGTAGAAAACAGGGTGCTATTTGGAAACCTGACCTTGTTTTACTACGGTGCTTTGTCCCCGAGGGCCCTGAGTGGAACAGGCTACGGTGCTTTGTCCCCGAGGGCCCTGAGTGGAACAGGCTACGGTGCTTTGTCCCCCGAGGGCCCTGAGTGGAACAGGCTACGGTGCTTTGTCCCCCGAGGGCCCTGAGTGGAACAGGCTACGGTGCTTTGTCCTCGAGGGCCCTGAGTGGAACAGGCTACGGTGCTTTGTCCCCCGAGGGCCCTGAGTGGAACAGGCTACGGTGCTTTGTCCCCGAGGGCCCTGAGTGCAATGTATTTATACATACTGTGTGTATTAACAATGTATTTATACATACTGTGTGTATTAACAATGTATTTATACATACTGTGTGTATTAACAATGTGTATTTATACATACTGTAGGTAAAGTATTATTCATTGTATTCTATACATACTGTGTGTATTAACAATGTATTTATAACATACTGTGTGTATTAACAATGTATTTATACTACTGTGTGATTACAATGTAGTTATACAATATGTGTGTATTAACTGTATTTAAATACTGTGTGTATTACAATGTATTTTATACATACTGTGTGTATTAACAATGTTTTTATACATACTGTGTGTATTAACAATGTATTTATAATACATGTGTGTATTACAATGTATTTATACATACTGTGTGTATTAACAATGTATTTATACTACTGTGTGTATTAACAATGTATTTATACATACTGTGTGTATTAACAATGTATTTATACATACTGTGTGTATTCAAATGTATTTATACTACTGTGTGTATTAACATGTATTTATACATATTGTGTGTATTAACAATGTATTTATACATACTTGTGTGTATTAACAATGTATTTATACAATACTGTGTGTATTAACAATGTATTATATCATACATGTGGTGTATAACAATGTATTATACATACTGTGTGTATTAACAATGTATTTATACATACTGTGTGTATTACAATGTATTTATACATACTGTGTGTATTAACAATGTAGTTTATACATACTGTGGTGTATTAACAATGTTTTATACATACTGTGTGTATTAACAATGTATTTAACATACTGGTGTGTATTACAAATGTATATACATACTGTGTGTATTAAACAACGTATTATACATACTGTGTGTATTAACAATGTATTTTTACATACTGTGTGTATTAACAATGTATTTATACATACTGGTGGTATTAACAATGTATTTATCATACTGTGTGTATTACATGTTTTATACATACTGTGTGTATTACAATGTATTTATACATACTGTGTGTATTAAATGTATTTCTACTGTGTGTATTACAATGTATTTTTACATACTGTGGATGTATTACAATGTATTTATACATACTGTGTGTATGTAACAATGTATTTTTACATACTGTGTGTATTAACAATGTATTATATACATACTGTGTTTGCAGAATCACAGCTGCACGATGTCACCATGCAGCAGACTAACAAGTCATATATTCTGTTATGATGCTGATGTAGTTCTTGTTACTCCTAGTTACGCTATCAACGGGTACAATTGAAGTAATTCAGTTCATATGTTTAAATGTCTCTCTACATTGTATATAAAATGGATATCCTTTGGAAAGAATGTGATGGATGACATTAAACTCAACTGTAAACTCACTCTGCTGTCTGCCTAATCTGAACTCACTCTGCTGTGCTGCCTAATCTGAACTCACTCTGGCTGTCTACCTAATCTGATCTCACTCTGCTGTCTCCCTAATCTGAGCTCACTCTGCTGTCTGCCCTAATCTGATTCTCCTCTGCTGTCTGCCCTAATCTGAACTCACTCTGCTGTCTGACCCTAATCTGATTCACTCTGCTGTCTGCCCTAATACTGATCTCACTCTGCTTTCTGCATAATCTGAATCACTCTGCTGTCTGCCTAATCTGATCTCAATCTGCTGTCTGCCTAATCTGATCTCACTCTGCTGTCTGCCCTAATCTGATCTCACTCTGCGTCTGCCCTAATCTGACTCATCTGCTGTCTGCCTAATCTGACTCACTTGCTGTCTGCCCTATCTGATCACTCTGTCTGCCTAATCTGATCTCACTCTGCTGTCTGCCCTAATCTGATCACTGCTGTTGCATCTGATCACTCTCTGCTGCCCTAATCTGATCTCACTCTGCTGTCCTGCCTAATCTGAACTCACTCTGCTGTCTGCCCTAATCTGAACTCACTCTGCTGTTGTTCTAATGAACTACTCTGTTGCCTGCCTAATCTGATCTCATCTGCTCTGTCTGCCCTAATCTGATCTCACTCTGCTTCTGCCATAATCTGAACTCACTCTGCTGTCTGCCTAAATGTGAATGTCACTCTGCTGTCTGCCCTAATCTGAATCTCACTCTGCTGTCTGCCTATCTGCTTAATCTGCTGTCTGCCTAACTTTGAACTCATCTGCTGTCTGCCCTACATCTGATCTCACTCTGCTGTCTGCCCTAATCTGATATCACTCTGCTGTCTGCCTAATCTGAACTCATTGCTGCTGCCCTAATCTGAACTCACTCTGCTGTTGCCTAATCTGAACTCACTCTGCTGTCTGCCCTAAATCTGATCTACTCTGCTTGTCTGCCTAATCTAACTCATCTGCTGTCTGCCCTAATCTGACTCTCTCCTCTGCTGTCTGCCCTAATCTGAACTCACTCTGTGTCTGACCTACTTGATCTCACTCTGCTGTTGCCTACATCTGATCTATCTGCTTTCTGATAATCTGACTCATCTCTGCTGTCTGCCCTAATCTGATCTCACTCTGCTGTCTGCCCTAATCTGATCTCACTCTGCTGTCTGCCTAATCTGATCTCACTCTGCTGTCTGCCCTATCTGACTCACTCTGCTGTCTGCCATAATCTGAAACTCACTCTCTGTCTGCCCTAATCTGACTCACTCTGCTGTCTGCCCTAATCTGATCTCACTCTGCTGTCTGCCCTAATCTGATCTCACTCTGCTGTCTGCCCTATTCTGAATACCTCTGCTGGCTGCCCTAATCTGATCTCACTCTGCTGTATGCCCTAATCTGAACTCACTCCTGCCGTCTGCCCTAATCTGAACTCACTCTGCTGTCTGTTTCTAATCTGAACTCACTCTGTTGCTGCCTAATCTGATCTCATCTCTGCTGTCTGCCTAATCTGAATTTCTCACTCTGCTTTCTGCATAATCTGAACTCATCTGCTGTCTGCCCTAATCTGATGTCACTCTGCTGTCTGCCTAATCTGATCTCATCTGCTTCTGCCCTAATCTGATCTCATGCTGCTGGTCTGTTGCCCTTGCTTGTTGCCCTAATCTGATCTCACTCTGCTGTCTGCCCTAATCTGAATCTCACTCTGCTTTGCCTAATCTGAATCTCACTCTGCTGTCTGCCCTAATCTGAACTCACTCTGCTAGTCGCCCCTAATCTGAACTCACTGCTCTGGCTGTCTGCCCTAATCTGATTCACTCTGCTGTCTGCCTAATCTGAACTCATTTCTGCCTGTCTGCCCTAATCTGAACTCATTCTGCTGTCTGCCTAATCTGATCATCTGCTGTCTGCCCTAATCTGAACTCACTCTGCTGTCTGCCCTAATCTGATCTCCCTCTGCTGTCTGCCCTAATCTGACTCACATCTGCTGTCTGCCCTAATTGAACTACTCTGCTGTCTGCCTAATCTGAACTCACTCTGCTGTCTGCCTAATCTGAACTCATCTGCTTGTCTGCCATAATCTGAACTCACTCTGCTGTCTGCCCTAATCTGATCTCACTCTGCTGTCTGTCCAATCTGAACTCCCTCTGCTGTCTGCCCTGAATCTGACTCACTCTGTGTCTGCCTAATTGAACTCCCTCTGCTGTCTGCCCTAATCTGCACTACACTCTGCTGTCTGTTTAATCTGAACTCACTCTGCTGTCAGCCCTAATCTGAACTCACTCTGCTGTCAGCCCTAATCTGAACTCACTCTGCTGTCTGCCTAATCTGAACTCCCTGCTGTCTGCGCTAATCTGAACTCCCTCTGCTCGTCCTGCCTAATCTGAACTCACTCTGCTGTCTGCCCTAATTGAACTCACTTGCTGTCTGCCCTAATCTGAAACTCACTCTGCTGTCTGCCCTAATCTGAACTCACTCTGCTGTCTGCCCTATATCTGATCTCACTCTTGCTGTCTGCCCTAATCTGACTCCCTCTGCTGCCTGCCCTATCATCTGATCTCCACTCTGCTGTCTGCCTAATCTGATCTCACTCTGCTGTCTGTCCTAATCTGAACTACTCTGCTGTCTGCCCTAATGATCTCACTCTGCTGTCTGCCTAATCTGAACTCCCTCTGCTGCCTGCCCTAATCTGATCTCACTCTGCTGTCTGCCCTAATCTGATCTCACTCTGCTGTCTGTCCTAATCTGAACTGACTCTGCTGTGCTCCTAATCTGAACTCACTCTGCTGTCTGCCCTAATCTGAACTACTCTGCTGTCTGCCCTATCTGAACTCACTCTGCTGTCTGCCCTAATCTGAACTCACTCTGCTGTCTGCCCTAATCTGATCTCACTCTGCTGTTGCCCTAATCTGATCTCACTCTGCTGTCTGCCCTAATCTGAACTCACTCTGCTGTCTGCCCTAATCTGAACTCACTCTGCTGTCTGCCCTTCTGAACTCACTTCTGCTGTGTCTGCCCTAATCTGATCTCACTCTGCTGTTCTGCCCTAATCTGAACTCACTCTGCTGTCTGCCCTAATCTGAACTCACTCTGCTTGTCTGCCCTAATCTGAACTCACTCTGCTGTCTGCCTAATCTGAACTCCCTCTGCTGTCTGCCTAATCTGCACTCACTCTGCTGTCTGTTCTAATTTGAACTCACTCTGCTGTCAGCCCTAATCTAATCTCACTCTGCTGTTGCTTAATCTGACCTCATCTCTGCTGTTGCCATAATCTGATCTCCACTCTGCTGTCTGCCCTAATCTGAACTCCCTCTGCTGTCTGCCCTAATCTGAACTCACTCTGCTGTCTGCCTAATCTGAACTCACTCTGCTGTGTTGCCCCTAATCTGAACTCACTCTGCTGTCTGCCCTAATCTGAACTCACTCTAAACAGGATATACAGGGTGCCTCCCTAATGCACCCCTTCCACTTTATAGTTCACTATTTTGACAGAGCCAATTCTACATAAACAATAACAGCGGGTCTTAAAAGCACTTCCTCATTTATGTTTAATTCTGAAACGGAAACACACTCTAAGCTTCCGGGGTCAAAGAAATGTTAGTGTGCATCCAAATGCCTATAGGCCTGAGCAAAAGTAGTGTGCTAAAGAGTGAATGAGTTCCATTGGGAAGTGGGCCATTATGAAGGTGGACTACAACCTCTGTCAGGACACATGTCTAAGTCTAACCATGCGTACATGCTTTACTATTAGTATCAACATTGACTTGGTTTTTTAGCTTCGTCTCGTATACAAAGTAACAGTTTAGAAGATGACATCAGCAAACTCAGAGGAGATATTTCAAACCTAAAGCCACATTCTAGAATCCAAGAGTGGGATGAGAAGGGTATGTCAGAACATGGGAGGTATGTGATTTTAAATTGAGGTATGTGATGTCTCCTCTTACAGGATGATGTCCTCCTGCTGACAGGAGTGTCTTCCTCTGACAGGATGATGTCCTCCTCTTTACAGGATGATGTCCTCCTCTCAGGATGATTTCCCCTTACAGGATGATGTACTCCCTGACAGATGATGTCCTCTCTGACAGGATGATGTCTCCTCTGACAGGATGATGTCTCCTCTGACAGGATGATGTCATCCTAAGTGGATGTCCTCCTCTGACAGGATGATGTCCTCCTCTGACAGATGATGTCCTCCTCTGACAGGATGATGTCCTCCTCTGACAGGATGATGTCCTCATCTGCACAGGATGATTCCTCTCTTACAGGATGATTCTCCTCTTAAGGATGATGTCCTCTCTGACAGGATGATGTCCTCTCACAGGATGATGTCCTCTTTTAAGGATGATGTCCTCCTCTTACAGGATGATGTCTCCTCTTACAGATGATGTCTCCTCTTACAGGATGATGTCTCTAGTGGATTCCTCCTCATTACAAGGATGATGTCCTCCTCTGACAGGATGATGTCCTCCTCTTACAGGATGATGTCTCTAGTGGATGTCCTCCTCTTTACAGGATGATGTCTCCTCTGACAGGATGATGTCTCCTCTCACAGGATGATAGTCTCTAGTGGATGTCTTCTCTTACAGGATGATGTCTCTAGTGGTGTCCTCCTCTTACAGATGATGTTCTCCTTTGACAGGATGATGTCTCTAGTGGATGTCCTCCTCTTACAGGATGATGTTCTCCCCGTACAGGTTGATGTCTTATACAGAGCGTTTGTAAAACCACTCTTGTATACACAGTTTCATCCACGGAGAGTTTCATCCACAGAGAGTTTCATCCACAGAGTTTTCATCCACGGAGAGTTTCATCCACAGAGAGTTTTTATCCACAGAGTTTTATCACAGAGTTTCATCACAGAAAGTTTCATCCACGGAGAGTTTTTATCCACAGAGAGTTTCATCCAAGGAGAGTTTTCACTGCACGGAGGTTTATCCACAGAGAGTTTTCATCACAGAGTTTCATCACAGAGTTTCATCCCAGAGTGTTTCATCCACAAGAGAGTTTCATCCACAGAGAGTTTCATCCACGGAGAGTTTCATCCACAGAGAGTTTCATCCATGGAGAGTTTCATCCACAGAGAGTTTCATCCACGGAGAGTTTCATCCCAGAGAGTTTCATCACAGAGAGTTTCATCCAGGAGAGTTTCATCCAGCGAGAGTTTCTCCATGAGAGTTCATCCATGAGAGTTTCATCCACAGAGAGTTTCATCACGGAGAGTTCATCCACAGAGAGTTTCATCCACAGGAGTTCATCATGGAGAGTTTCATCCACGGAAGAGTTTCATCAGAGATTTCACCCGGAGAGTTTCATCCACAGAGAGTTTCATCCACAGAGAGTTTATCCCCAGAGAGTGGAAGACAGCTGGAGCAGAACTAATAATTTTTCGAAACTATTTTAATCTGAATAATCTGAAAGATATGAAATAGACTTGAATGCTGTTGTGCTGAGTATGGGTGATGTCCAGCGTACGTTAAATGCTTGGTTTCCGTATGTGTCAATAGTTCAAATGTAATAGTATTCTGGGAAGTCCTGATCCACCTGGTTGGTTGTGTGCTATCGCATTATCAATCAACAGGTTTTTTTTCTGTGTGTGTGTGTGTGTGTGTGTGTGTGTGGTGTGTGTGTGTGTGTGTGTGTGTGTGTGTGTGTGTGTGTGTGTGTGTGTGTGTGTGTGTGTGTGGTGTGGTGGTTTGTCATCACAGAGTATTTTGTGTGTGTGTGTTTGATACCTTTCAGGTTTCCTCCTCCCACTCTCCTCTCGTTTATTTCACTCCTCTTTTCTATTTCGAAAGTTTTCTGTTTTCCCGGAAGCGACAGAGGAACAACACAGGATAAATATACCTGCCCGAGGACAGACTTTCCAGACCGGTTGACATAATATCTAATCTAATGACACAATAATTGATGATCAAACATTCACGTGTCCTAAATAATGACATTTTTATGGTTATTTTGAATGCCACAACATTTTATTGTATTTTTTAAAATTCTATTCTATAAAAGAGCTTTTTTTTTATAAACTAATAACAAACGTGTCGATAATAAGATGTGTAATTTCTGTCCGTTCCAGACTTGTGGATTTATGGTTCTCTGTGGTGTAACAGCGGTTCATGAGTAATGAGTTGGTTGAGTAAAAGAAGGTCCACAAAGCGTATCTGGTGTCCACGCCTTTTTCGTCTCTGTTTTTTTTAAATGACCGTCAGCTTTAAATGGCAGAGAGGGGGTTTGAGGACTGATGTAGCCACGTGTCGTGTCGTCAGGACAGAGACAGGAAGATGATCAGACCTACAGAGACAACATTCAGCTTAGTGCTACTGCTAGTCCTACTGCTGTAACTGCTCTCTGGCTCACAGTCTCATACAGTCTGTGACTGGAAGGATACATGATGACCAACAGGTGGCT
>NW_019948700.1:0-6460 GCF_002910315.2 Salvelinus sp. IW2-2015
CATGACCCCGAAACCTTTCCACCCCACTTTATAGTACCTCCACAGACTTCCGGATATGGGAGCATAGAGTGGCCCAAAACAACATCACAGCCTAAGCAGCGCTAGTATAAACACATTACTTACTACACCAATCAGAAATAGGGAGCAAGGGTCAGCCCCTCACGGCCAGAAGCTACACTTCCTGATCCACGCAGGCCTGACCACACCTGAACACTCTGACTCTTATCTTCACCCTTGGTCCCAGAGTCCCTGCTCTCCTACTCTCTGTGCACGGTCAGGGCTGTTCCAGTGTCAGAGGGTCAGGAGATGACACACACTCCCTGTGTTTGTCTGGGGCCTGTGCGGGCGAGGCAAGTGCTGTACATCAGCGGCAAAATCTGTCCCACAGGAAGTCAATTGTGTGTGTGTTTGTGTGTGTGTGTGTGTGTTGTGTGTGATTTTTGTGTGTCTTTGTGTGTGTGTGTAGTGTGGTTTTTTTGTGCATGTGGTGGGTGTGTGTGTGTGTGTGTGTGTGTGGCAAGTGGCGCGGCTGCGTGCGTGCGGCCTGGTGTGTGTGTTTGTGTTTGTGGCCATTGTCATATTTCAAGACAGACATTTTTAGTTTCTTCACAGACAATTGATTTTCTTTTCCTCTCAACATGCATCATCCAATATTTAATGAATGAACCACTTCCATTTTTGCCTATGTAAGATTACTGCCTAAAACTGCATGGAGGGGAAAAAAAGATTGTAGTATCATATATGTGATATCAATGTGCATCAAGCGAGGCCATTACAATGAGCCCATCAGTATACTCCATAAGCGCGCTAGTCAGCAATGACAGAGTATGGAGATCTGTGTGTCTCTGAAGTGTGTGTCTGTGTGTTGTGTGTGTGTGTGTGGTGTGTGTGTGTGTGGTGTGTGTTTGTGTTGTTGTTTGTCGTGTGTGTTGCTGTGTTGTGTGGTGGTGTGCGTGCGTGCGTGCCGTCGGCTGGTGCTGTGCAACTTTGCCCTGTCTTTGTGCGTTGGCGTCGTGCCGTAGCGTGCAGTGCTGACGTGCGTGCGTGCGCTGTGCGCGGCTGTGTCTGTAGGTTGCATGGCCTGCCTGAGCAATGTGTAATCATACATCTATCTACAGTCTGACTGTATCACAGAAAAAAACTATCTCTCTATCTAATATGTAAAAATACGATGAGAGAGTGTATATGCCTGAGTGTATGCGCAGATTAGTAAAAGCGCCTCTCGTCTGCATGAGTGATGTTAAAACAACAACTGACTACCCTCTATAATATATCTATATATAGCTGCAAGCATTGTAGACTTTAGTGTTCCCCTTCCCTCCCTATCCACCTACTCAGTGCTTACACACACATTTTACACCACACACACATATCATCTAATCTACGTATCTATCTACCTATCTATCTCTACACCAACACACACAACACACACACCACACACAACAACACACACTACACCACATCGACACACCACACACACCACACACACACACAACACCACACACTTACACACAGTTCTATGCTACTGTAGTCGTATCTGAGTCTCATCTATGACACACACACAACACACCCCTCCACCGGCCCAGTGCTCATTATCATACATGCTTTAACAGGCCGGCGAGGCTGCTGGGCCCTGTCAATGCTCTCCACTTTATTTATTAGTAAACAGAAACAGATGGGGAGGGGGAGGTGGTATTGACTAACCAAAGCCTTTTAAACAGGAATCAATGACAGGGGTGGAGCACTGAGACAGGGGCATTAACTCTGTAATATGGGGTTATGAAATGACTGGGTTGTTTAACCACTAGTGGGCTGTGTGGCTCAGTGGAGTAGTGACTGGATAGAAGGCTAACATGACTGTTGGCTACATGGCCCCTGTCTTTTGTTTTGACTTCATGGGGGAGTGCGGGGGGAGGCAGCGACACACGAGCCAGCAGTCGCTGACAACAGATTTATAAGTGGAGGCATTGCAGGATTGATCCCATTGATTAGCGGTGCAGGCGAGTTAGCGGTTCTATTTTAGTGGCAGAAAAGCATTATCAGGGGCTTATGGGGCTGTTGTTGGAGGGAGGTTTGATCGGGAGCGTGCCGTGGCGGTCGTGTGCTGGTGACAGGGTTGGGTCCTGTACTGTGGACAGCCCCCCTGTGGACTGACACACCACACCTCTCTATACTTCAACAGTCTCTAGCTGTGAGTGAAAGGGGGAGACGCTTTGTAACTGTGTGTCGTTACTGTGCCTGATACATCATCCAGGACATAGGACTTCCAGGAAGAGTAGGGTCCACATATCAACAAGATATACTGTCCMWTCTCATATCACTACTGATGATTTACAGCATTACATCACTGAGGGGCCAGGAGAGCAGAMAGAGTAAACAGATACATATTAGTAGTAGATACAGAGTGATACATGAAGGTAGGAGGCACAGAGAGAGGTGAAATGTGGGTAGAGAAAGAGAGAGAGTGAGAGAGAGAAAGAGAGAGAGAAACATAGGGGGAGAGAAAGAGAGAGATAGAAAGAGGGAGAGAGAAAGAGAAAGAGAGAAAGAGAGAGATAGAGAGAAAGAAAGAGAGAAACCTAAGTAAAAGACAGACAGAGAAAGACATACAGTACTAGTCAAAAGTTTGGACACACCTACTCATTCAAGGGGTTGTTATTTTTTACTATTTTCTACATTGTAGAATAATAGTGAAGACATCAAAACTATGAAATAACAAATATGGAATCATGTAGTGACCAAAAAAGTGTTAAACAAATGTTATAGTTGAGATTCTTCAAAGTAGCCACCCTTTGCTTTGATGACAGCTTTGCACACTCTTAGTATTCTCTCAACCAGCTTCACGAGGTAGTCACCTGGAATACATTTCAATTAACAGGTGTGCATTATTAAAAGTTAATTTGTGGAATTTCTTTACTTCTTAATGCATTTGAGCCAATCAGTTGTGTTGTGACAAGGTAGGGGTGGTATACAGAAGATAGCCCTATTTGGTAAAAGACCAAGTCCATATTATGGCAAGAACAGCTCAAATAAGCAAAGAGTTACAGTTACTTTAAGTCAATCTGGAACATTTCAAGAACTTTGAAAGTTTCTTCCAGTGCAGTCGCAAAAAACATGAAGTGCTATGATGAAACTGGCTCTCATGAGGACTGCCACAGGAAAGGAAGACCCAGAGTTACCTCTGCTGCAGAGGATACGTTCATTAGAGTTACCAGCCTCAGATTACAGCCCTATATAAATGCTTCACAGAGTTCAAGTAACAGACACATCTCAACATCAACTGTTTAGAGGAGACTGCATGAATCAGGCCTCCATGGTCAAATTGCTGCAAAGAAACCACTACTAAAGGACACCAATAAGAAGAGACTGGTTTGGGCCAAGAAACACGATCAATGGACATTAGACCGGTGGAAATCTGTCCTTTGGTCTGATGAGTCCAAATTTGAGATTTTTGGTTCAACTGCCGTGTCTTTGTGAGACGCAGAGTAGGTGAACGTATGATCTCTGCATGTGTGGTTCCCACCGTGAAGCATGGAGGAGGAGATGTGATGGTGTGGGGGTGCTTTGCTGGTGACGCTGTCAGTGTTTTAAGGTACATTTAACCAGCATGGATACCACAGCATTCTGCAGTGATACGACATCCCATCTGGTTTGAGCTTAGTGGGACTATCATTTGTTTTTTGACAGGACAATGACCCAATACACCTCCAGGCTGTGTAAGGGCTATTTGACCAAGAAGGAGCGTGATGGAGTGTGTCTCCAGGAGGATCATTGTGTGTGTGTCTCCAGGAGGAACATTGTGTGTCTCTCCAGGAGGATCATTGTGTGTGTGTCTCCAGGAGGATCATTGTGTGTTTCCAGGAGGATCATTGAATGTGTGTCTCCAGGAGGATAATTGTGTGTTTCTCCAGGAGGATCATTGAGTGTGTGTCTCCAGGAGGATCATTGTGTGTATCCAGGAGGATCATTGTGTGTTTCCAGGAGGATCATTGTGTGTGTGTTTCCAGGAGGATCATTGTGTGTATTCAGGAGGATCATTGTGTGTGTGTCTCCAGGAGGATCATTGTGTGTATCCAGGAGTATCATTGTGTGTGTGTTTCCAGGAGGATCATTGTGTGTCTCCAGGAGGATCATTGTGTGTATTCAGGAGGATCAGCGTGTGTCTCTCCAGGAGGATCACTGTGTGTGTGTCTCAAGGAGGATCATCGTGTGTGTCTCTCCAGGAGGATCATTGTGTGTGTGTTTCCAGGAGGATCATTGTGTGTGTGTTTCCAGGAGGATCATTGTGTTTCTCCAGGAGGATCATTGTGTGTCTCTCCAGGAGGATCACTGTGTGTGTGTCTCAAGGAGGATCATTGTGTGTGTGTTTCCAGGAGGATCATTGTGTTTCTCCAGGAGGATCATTGTGTGTGTGTTTCCAGGAGGATTATTGTTTTTCTCCAACAGTGCTAAGCTTTGCTGCAGTCAGAGGTCATCTCCATCATCTATATTAATGAGCTTTATCATTAGACAGCTCTGTGTAGTAATCCAATATGGGACGACACAAACACACATGCACACACACACTCACTCACTCACATACACACACAACCCCCTACTGCCCAGCACAGGGACTGAGCCTCAGTGAGCCCAGGCCTTAAACCACCCACTGGAAGGCAATTAAGAGTTTAACCTGGATGCAGCTTGGAGAATCCAGAGAGAGACTCCTCAGTCTCCAGTCAAATAGAGCAGGACACAGCAGAAAGAGATAGATGCAGGAGAGGTGGAGAGAGGAAGAAAGAGAGAGGAAGAGAAACGGACACGGAGAGAGAGAAACGGAGAGAGACAAAGAGAGATGGAGAGGGTGTGGAGAGAGGAAGAAAGAGAGAGAGAGGGAGAGGGAGAGAGAGAAGAGACGGCACGAGAGAAGAGAAAAGGAGAAGAGAGGACAGAGAGAGAGGAGAGCGAGAGAGAGAGAGAGAGAAGAGATGATGAGACCGAGACGAGAAGAGAGAGAACGAGGCAGAGAGAGAGAGAGATGGACAGCGGATATTCGTACAGGTAGAACAGAGAGCAAAATCAACAAGGATGGGGACAAGAGCCAGCAAGAAGAGGTTGAGCGAGTTTGGGTCGATTGGTGAGCGGAAGGTCAGAGAGAGAGATAGTAGTAGCAAGATAGAGATTAGGATTAAGAGGAGTAGAGATAGGTAGAGAGAGATAGATATAGAGGGTAGAGAGATTAGAGAATAGTAGAGAGAGAGAAAGCAAGCAGCACTTGGCTAAAGCCCCCCTCAGTGCAGTCAGAGTACACAGCATCGCCTGGCTGAGAGAAAGGTCATCCCCTCATCCGTCTCCAAGGACTTCCTTAAATATAAAGTCTCCTATTCCGCACTTTTCCCAGAGTCCAAAACAACCTCCTCCGTTCTTTATATTAACTTAAATATGAGCCACCTCTGACCGGGGGGACAAATAAATTCAATATTTTCCCAACCAAATATTTAAACCAAGCAATAAACAGTAAATAAATAGACCTCCCTGCCGACGGAGAGGACGGCCAGCCCTCTGGATGTAATTTGACGGCCCAGTTAATTTGAAGGGCCAGAGCCCCACAGCTACTCATTTGAGAACCTGTCAATCAAAAGAAGAGCGAAAAGCGACAACCCGTATGTTTGTCCGCCATAGAGAGGTGTTGTTGAAAGGTGTGTGTGTTTTTGTGCGCTGTCTGTTGTTATCACATCGCACGACGCACGCAACGGCACAGACACAACCCACACACACACACACACACACACACACACACACACACACACACACAACACACATTACACACACACACAACACACACCCCTTCTCATCAAGGTTGGAGCAATGATAAGTGTGAGCGTCTCTCCTTATCGAATACATCAAACACCATCTGCCCCTCCCTCTCCTCCTCTCTCTCTCCTCTCCTCCCCTCCTTCTGGGCCACCTATCAAAACATCTTCATGCTGGACCTAATACCGGAGCCTTCATCGCGTTGTGTTCGCTGTCCAGGAGATCGCATTAAACATGATGACGTGAAGGAGGAGGAGGACGAGGTGCAGCGGCAGAGAGGAGTTGGAACTTGTTCTTGGGCTAATTCCACCCGAGCTATTACGTTTTTAAACACCGCACGTCAGGTCCGCCCTCTCTGGGGAAACTCACAACGCTTTTAGCTTCTTTTTTCTCATCTAAAAAGAGGATGAGAATTGCTTAGCTAAGGCTGTTTTCTCCTCTCTCTCTCTGCCAGCCCGTCAGTGCCCACCTCATCGCTAGCAACCCACTGACCATCCTAGTCCCGTGAAATCCATAGATTAGCGGCCTAATGATTTATTCTCAATTGACGCTATTTTCACCCCTTATATGAAACTGAGCAACTTAAAAAACGCCAATTTGCTTAATGTTAGCTTGACATATTGCGAATTGTACCAGTTTTTGTTCAGGTAGTACAATCTCATCTATT
>NW_019948700.1:6485-14171 GCF_002910315.2 Salvelinus sp. IW2-2015
TCATCATGTTTAATGCATCTCCTGGACAGCGAACACAACGCGATGAAGGCTGTCGGTATTAGTCCAGCATGAAGAGGTTTGATAGGTGGCCTCAGATGAAGGGGGGAGGAGAGGAGAGAGAGGAGGGAGGAGTGGGAGGATGGTATGATGTTGATTATTTTCAATGAAGGAGAGACGCTCACCTTTATCATTGCTCCAACCTGCTTTAGGAGGAGTGTGTGTGTGTGTGTGTGTGTATGTGATTGTGTGTGTGTGTGTGTGTGTGGTGTGTGTGTGTTGTGTGTGTGTGTGTGTGTGTGTGTGTGCCGTGTGCGTGCGTGTATTTTAGTTGGCGTGAGGCGTATGCAAGTATGTGTATTAACGAGACGCTTGCAGCTAGTAATACACACACGGATCTCTTCTCGATACGGATATACAGTAGTCAGGTGGTGATACGGTAGGTATGAGGAGAAATTGAGAGAGTGAGAGTAGGTGTGTGGTTTTTTGGTAGTTTCGTCTCTTGTGTTGGTGGTTGTTCGAACAGCAGGCAGCAGGGCTACGAGCAGCGAGCGAACCACACTATCACAACTAGCAGGGCGAAGCGGACACAACGCACTACACACACATCACCACAGCAACGTAACACACGACTGGGACAGCACAAACATACACAGCACTACATCACTTACTAGCTATCCCTTCATTGCTAGGGGATTGTGTGATGCATGATAAGGTTTGTGCGCCCCTGTATTTGAATATCAATGTCGTTATACATCCGATGTTCTCCTCCTTCCTTCGTTTCTTTCTCTCTCTTCTCTCCTGCTTCGCCTCTCTCTCTTCTATCTTTATTTCAAAACATCTGTCATGCTGCCTAGGATAGCGGTGCGAGGCCTTCCATTCGCTGTGTGTTCGCTGTCCCTAGTGATTTGCTTATTGTTAGAGTTTCATGATGACCGTGTGAAGAGAGAAGTTTGAGTTAGGTGCAGGCGGGCAGAGAGAGTGACTTGTCTGGGCTAATCATTTCCATCGCCTTGCTTGTGCATTTTGTTAACGGT
Source organism: Salvelinus sp. IW2-2015 (assembly GCF_002910315.2). NCBI lineage: Eukaryota > Metazoa > Chordata > Actinopteri > Salmoniformes > Salmonidae > Salvelinus > Salvelinus sp. IW2-2015. Next base: position 7,520 of record NW_019948700.1, read on the forward strand.
ATTTAGGATATATCTCGGTCCACGTCAAGGGTTTGGGGGGGTCTGTTGGTGGGATCGTTGAGGTTGATGGGTGTGTGGTGTGTTGCTTGTTTGTTTTGTGTGTGGTTTCGAGTGTGTGTTTGTCTCGCCCTCATTTTACTGTGGTATAAAGGCTAGACAACGCTTGGTGAGCTTCTTTTGTTTTTTCTCATCTAAAAAGAGGATTTGAGGAAGGTGCGCGTTGCTAAGGCCTTGTTTTTCCTTCTGTCTCCTCTTCTGTTCCAGTTCTTCGCTGTCCCTGCCTTACCCATGGCTGGCTACCCCTTTGCTGCCAGTTCATGTAGAATCCATTAGATGGTAGGGCCTAGTGTTAATGTTTGTAGGGTTTCAAATGTGACTATGTTCGTTCATATGTTAGCTTTGCAATCTAAAAATCGGTTGTATGTTGTTGCAGTATTGCTGTTTATTATGGTGGTGTTCAAGGGTATACAATGCTCATCTAATATGGCCGCTTCCTCCTTTATTTTTACAGACACAAATACCCCTAATCAGACAAATCACCGCAGGTGAAATGAAGCCAGGATAAATGGGAGGTCCTGGCTTGCGGCCGTCGTGAAATGTGAAGTTTGGGCTGTGGCTGTGAGGCCTGTTGATGTACTGACCAAATTCTCTAAAACGACGTTGGAGGTGCGCTTAGGGTAGAGAAATTAACATTTAAATTATCTGGCAACAGCCTTCTGGTGGATCATTCCTGCAGTCAGACATGCCCAAGTTGCACGCTCCACTCAAACTTGAAGACATCCGGGCACATTGCTGTGTGTGACAAAATCCGCACATTTGAAAAGTGAGCACTCGATTCTAAAGATTTCACATGTTATTTTATATTTTTGAGCCCGGTTCCCCTGAGTTGGTTTGTAGCATTTGTGCTTATTTATGTCTCACTTCCTTAGCGGCGTTAACCTAGTTAGCGGTGTTAGCTTAGTTAGTGGTGTTAGCCTAGTTAGTAGTGTTAGCCTAGTTAGCACTCTGCCATCCATATTAGTGGGATTAGAATGGCTCTATTTACTTATACCAAGATAGCACAGCAATGAGAAGCCAGGCGTAATTGAGTCATCATCTACACTGAACAAAAATATAAACGCAACATGTAAAGTTTTGGTCTCATGTTTCTTAAGCTGAAATTAAAAATCCGCACAAAAAGCTTATTTCTTATTTCATAAGGAGAGACGCTCACCTCATCTGCTCCAACCTTGAAGAAGGGTGTGTGTGTGTTGTCCCCAGCACAAGGTGCACCTGTGTAATGATCATATTGATTATCTTGGCAAATGAGAAATGCTCACTAACAGGGATGTAAACAAATTTGTGCACAAAATTTGAGAGAAATAAGCTTTTTGTGCGTATGGAAAATGTCAGGGATTTTTAATTTCAGCTCAAGAAACATGAGACSAAAACTTTACATGTTGCGTTTATATTTTTGTTCAGTGTAGATGATGACTCAATTACGCCTGGCTTCTCATTGCTGTGCTATCTTGGTATAAGTAAATAGAGCCATTCTAATCCCACTAATATGGATGGCAGAGTGCTAACTAGGCTAACACTACTAACTAGGCTAACACCGCTAACTAAGCTAACACCGCTAACTAGACTAACACCGCTAACTAGGTTAACGCCGCTAAGGAAGTGAGACATAAATAAGCACAAATGCTACAAACCAACTCAGGGGAACCGGGCTCAAAAATAAGCTGTGAATCTGAATGAGAGAAGAGAGGGAAGTAGTGGAGGTCTCCCTGGCCCTCAGACAGGCAGAGCCAAGAGGAAAAGCTTGTCAAGCTGAAGACTAAGAGTGGTGACCAGAGTGATGGAAATGGTAATGTTTTGGAGCAGCAGGCCTCTGGAGCTAAGGGCTGGTCCAGGACTGGACATGTCCACTGAAGACCCAGCCAGGGAGTTGAGGAAAAAGTGGGTCAGAGGACTTCAGAGCCACTAGTGAAGATCAAGGCTGGAGAGAGAGAGAGAGATGGGCCCTGTAGGACAGACAGGCTGGTGACCAGAGCCAGGCCACAGCAGTGTCCTACAAACATCATATATGCTACTGTTTGATCTGCCCCCCCCCCCCCACACACACCTTACCCTCTGGAACTCATTAAAGCTAATAAGCTCTTGCGATCAACAACGCTTAACTTAGACTCCCACAAACAGTGCTACCACATTCATCCTAATACTTACTGAACTGAGTGCTTGTGAAACTGTTAGAAGCCATACAGACCCACACACAGACGATGTGATGTCTAGGGGATGGTTTGTTTTACTTTGAAAAGAGGCTTTGGAATTCAGCAACCCATCTGACCCTGTTGGGCCTTGCAAGGCTGGTAACACTGCTGGGGGTGGAAGAGAGACGTGTGTGTGTGTACGTACAGGGGGCCTATCTGCTAATGAGCTGGTAGACAGAGCTTATGGTTTTGACTGGCCCTCTCATTCCGTTAGGAGAGAAACAGGACCTGTATTATGTGCTGATCATGTGGAGGCTCGAGGCCTGTTTCTCTACCTGCCTCAGTAGTCTAATGCTTCTGGGCCTAGCATGGGAGCATGGAGGGCTGCTCTGGGGAGCTATTGTCACAGACTATAACCCACTCATCAGTCAAGTCAGGAGAGGAGAGGAGAAGGGGAATGAGAGAGTGAATGGATAAGGCAGACGATGAAGAACAAACAAAAGTCAGTGAAGATGTTGAAATATCTTCTCCATGAGGAATTAGGATTGATGGAGATGAAAACAAAGCATGAGCTGTTTTGTACATGAACATACTGGTGAAGAGAGATCATTTATTGCATTGGAAATCATTGCAATTTAGCATAAGAAATTTACCACTGCAATTTTTAAGGCCATGATATTGGTATAAATAAAACATTACATTTTACAGTGTGCCATCAATTAGTTAGAATAGGTCAATAAGTCAATGTTGTGTCGTTGTGTTGACCGGTGCTGGTCTCTGTCATTGATAAATGATAATGGGCCAGCCCACTGCTGACAGAGACCTCTGAGTAGTGATACCATCTACCCCTGACTGCTCCTACTATTACTACTGCCTAGGGCCACCAACCAGCACGCACACACAAACACTCACTTCCAAACACCCCTTTCACCCAATCCCTGGCCACACATACACACACACACACACACACACGTGAAAGGGATATGACCCCAAACCGATACCTTCCACAACACACACCTGGTTATTTTGTCTTCCCTGCCACCTATTGTTGGTTTAATTGAGGCTGGGTTGGTCTGTTGCCTGCTGACCTGGCCAGAACAATGCATACCCCTCTAGCACAATGTAATTGTCTCTTCAACTGGGACCTTTTCCCAGCAGCCCCGGGGCCCGGACAGGCAGGGGGACAGTATATACCCAGCTAGGCCCATCCATCACTCAGTCACTCAGCCACTACAGGAAGTAGTTAACATGGCCGACCTATGGGGCTGTTGGACAGGGGAAAACACACAGAACAATGGCCATACTTCATCATCATCTAACTCCACGTACATCAATCAGTCAGTCGCCTGTGTTTGCTCAACTAATTCAGCCGGTTAACTCTTGGATCAGGGAGGGAGGGAGGGGGTGAGAGAGAGAGATAGAGGATGATTATGTTAGTCTTTTGTTCTTCTACATAGAGTCATTGTTAGATCCCACTGAGGTGGTAGGTATCACTATACATGGGTAGTTACCTCAATACTATATTACATGGAGCTAGCTGTATCTAGGCCAGGGTTAAGGGTTGAGAGTGTGCATGGCCTTAGGTAGTTGGGTAGAGCCRGGTATAACAGTGAGGCAGGTCTCCATGGTTGTAACTTAGCTACAGTAGACTTTCCTCAGTTTGGCTGGGCTTGTGGCTTCAACTGACTGTGTAAACCCAGCAGGCCCTTCCTGGCAGGAGAGGCCTATAAACCTGCATAGGGGTGTATTATTATTTTATKAGKAATTATTCAGTTAAAAAGTMATTTCTACACACCGGTAGTGTGAAACAGCAGCCCTTACATTTAGCTATAGACACACCCAGTTCCAATTATAACTACCCTTCAAAATATGAACTTTAATTGACTGTGTTCATGACTAAATGAAATAAATACACAGAATAAATACTCTTCTCGTTTAATGTCTAATATACAGTCATGTACAGTACATCATAGTAGAGAGAGCAAGCTAGAGTAGGACAGACAGAATGGCCCGTCTATCTGCCTTACAGAGACATGGCTAGGGCTGGGATGGCCTGGCAGAGTAAGTCGATGGACAGAGTGGCCTGAAACCCAGGGGTTAGTTGTGCTGCAGACACACTTGGGCTAATTTGTTTGCCAGTGAAATAGGCTAGAGAGGCCAGTAAATAACAGGACTTTGTACAGATGGCTGCCAGGGCATCCCATCTATCTGGCAGGGAGAGAGAGAGGCCAGGTGGTGACAGGGCATGCAGGCCAGAGAACTGTAACTCACACTCACCTGACAAATGAGTCTCAATTCATTGCTCAAATACACTCCAGGAAAAGGTAAAACACACTTAGATAGCTTACTCACACAGCCTGGTAAATGAAATGTGTACATGTGTAAATGTGCATGCACACACAAAAGCACAGGCACACACCCATACACACACAAATACACACACGGACACATGCACGCACAGACACACAGCGAGGCCAAAGTGGGATACAGTGTGATGATGAACATGATGCAGGAGCCTTGGACACAACAGAGAGCACCACACAGAGAGCAGAGGGTCATAAAACACTGTCTTGGTTTATTTACTGCCTTCCTAAAGCTTCAGACAGACAAGCTGAGCTGTGAAACAGAGAGCACATAGTTGTTCAACTCAACAATACAGCCAGTCTACAATCTCAACCTCAGTCAACATACAAAAAGATTAAGCAAGAGAACAACATTTTGGCAACCGTTAACATTTGAAATTGGAAACATTTGCAGAAGTACATTTTTTTTATTTTTAGAAGTGCATTTTTAACACTATATATCAGTTCTACTTCCTGTTGATATAGATATATAAATAAATTGGTAACACTTCATTTGAACTAAACACCATGATCTCTTCATAACCTTCATAAAAATGTCCTGACCATGTTATAAAGCTTCATACCACGAGTCATAACTTGTCAACACATGCCATAAAGCTTCAGTTATGACAATGACACAAGCTATGAAGCGTTATGACATGTTTACAACATTGTTATAAAGGCATTATGGTGGCTAGTTCAAATAAAGCAGGGCTGCCCAACTGGTGGCCGGCATTTAAAAAAATAATATTTCGCACCCAAGTTTTCTAAGCAAAAAATAAATAAAATAAGAATAACTTTTTTATAATTCCCAAGTATTCCCACGCATAATAGAGAGACAAGTAATCGTGTACAAATATAAGCAAGGTTGAAATTATTACGTTTTAGTCAAATATTATATCTGTTTGAGCTTCTTGGGGTCAATTTGCAGTTAAAAATGATTTGTATTTCATCCCGCGGCTGAATCTAGTTGATGATCCCTGAAATAAAGTGTTACCAAGAAATAAAAAGAAGGCTGCTCTGCTTGGCTTTGACAACAATCCCATTTTCACCCATAGCTTCTCTTTCTTGGCTGGTTTTGTCAGAAGCCGTGGATCTGACTTTCTGGCCTGCAGCGATACAGGGAAAGTGGTGCTCTACACGCTTTAAGACTAATTAAAAGCCATTGAACAGCTGCAATTATGAAGAGAGAGGGAGAGAGATAAGGCAGCCAGGAGAGGCTGACCTTGTAGGGCTGAAAGGAGCCCTGACAGACAGCTACTGGTAGGGCTGAAATGCAGCCCTACAGACAGTTTTATGTAGGACTGAAACGGCAGCCCAGGCAGACAGCTACTGTAGGACTGAAAGGCAGACGCCCCCAGGCAGACAGCTACTGTAAGGAGCTGAAGAGGCAGCCCAGCAGGACAGCTACTGTAGGACTTGAAAGGCAGCCCAGGCAGGACAGCTCCTGTAGGACTGAAAGGCAGCCCAGGCATACAGTGTTAATGGTAGGACTGAAAGGCAGCCCCAGCAGACATGCTATGGGTAGGACTGAAAAGCAGCCCCTGACAGACAGATTAAATTAGGGCTGAAAGGCACCCCAGGGCAGATCAGCTACTGTAGGACTGGAAAAGCAGCCTTGACAGACAGATTATCATAAGGGCTGAAAAGGCAGCCTGACAGACAGTTGCTACTGTAGGAACGTTATTAAAGCAGCCTGACAGACATGATTATACAATAGGGCTTGAAAGGCTACCCAGGCAGACAGCTACTTGTAAGGACTGAAAGAAAGCCCTGAGACAGACAGATTAATATAGGGCTGAAACCAGGCAGCCGTCAGGCAGACCAGCATACTACTTGTAGGCACTGGAAAGGACAGCCCAGGCAGACAGGTTTATGTAGGAACTGAAAGGCCAGCCAGGCAGACGATTTTATATAGGGGCTGATAGTAGGCAGCGCAGCAGACAGTTTATAATTAGGGGCTGAAATAGGCAGCCCAGCAGACAGTTTTATGTAAAGGATACTGTGAAAGGCAGCCTCAGGCAGACCGTTTTTATAGGGCTGCAAAAGGCAGCCCAGGCAGAACAGCTACTTATAATCGTGTGGGCTGATAGAAGGATCCCCAATCCCAAACTGGCCGAC
>NW_019948701.1:0-1961 GCF_002910315.2 Salvelinus sp. IW2-2015
TGTGATACAGCCTGGATTCGAACCAGTGACGCCTCTTGCACTGAGATGCAGTGCCTTAGACCGCTGCGCCACTCGGTAGCCCACTAAGATCACACAGGACAGGAGAATTAAGACAGGAAATTTCACAAGATATGACAGATTGACCCTAGCCCCACCGGAACACAGATGATTGCACCATAGATACTGGAGGGTGAGACAGGGGGGTCAGGAGACACTGTGGCCCCTTCCAACGATACCCCCGGACAGGGCCAACCAGGCAGGATATAACCCCACCCACTCTGCCAAAGCACAGCCCCCACACCACTAGAGGGATATCTTCAACCACCAACTTACCATCCTGAGACAAGGCTGAGTATAGCCCCCACACCACTAGAGGTATATCTTCAACCACCAACTTACCATCCTGAGACAAGGCTGAGTATAGCCCCCACACCACTAGAGGGATATCTTCAACCACCAACTTACCATCCTGAGACAAGGCAGAGTATAGCCCATGAAGATCTCCTCCACCACACGAGGCCGAGGACAGGAAGAAAGATCATGTCAGTGACTCAACCCACTCAAGTTGAGTATAATGAAAATAGCCTGGCACGACGTGATATCTCCCCCCGGGGACGGCATGGGAGAGCACCAGTAAGCCAGTGACTCAGCCCCCGTAATAGGGTTAGAGGTGGAGAATCCCAGTGGAGAGAGGGGAACCGGCCAGACAGCAAGGGTGGTTCATCACTCCAGTGCCTTTCCGTTCACCTTCGCTCCCCTGGGCCAGACTACACTCAATCATAGGACCTACTGAAGAGATGAGTCTTCAATAAAGACTTAAAGGTCGAGGCCGAGTCTGCATCTCTCACATGGATACGCAGACCATTCCATAAAAATGGAGCTCTATAGGAGAAAGCCTCCAGCTGTTTGCTTAGAAATTCTAGGGACAGTTAGGAGGCCTGCGTCTTGTGACCGTAGCGTACGTGTAGGTATGTACGGAGGGACCAAATCAGAAAGATAGGTAGAAGCAAGTTCATGCAATGCTTTGTAGGTTATTAGTGAAACCGTTTGTAGGTTAACAGTGAAACCGTTTGTAGGTTAACAGTGAAACCGTTTGTAGGTTAACAGTGAAACCGTTTGTAGGTTAACAGTGAAACCTTTTGTAGGTTAACAGTGAAACCTTTGTAGGTTAACAGTGAAACCTTTGTAGGTTATTAGTGAAACCTTTATAGGTTAACAGTGAAACTTTGAAATCAGCCCTAGCCTTAGCAGAGATTACCACTGGAGTAATTCTGGCAGATGTATTTAGCACTAGCTAATGGTGTGTGTGTTTAAAATGTCCAAAATCATAAGTGTGTGTGTGTGTTTAAAATGTCAATCATAAGTGGTGGTGTGTGTGGTGGTGTGTTGTGTGTGTGTGTGTGTGTGTGTGTGTGTGTGTGTGTGTGGTGTGTGTGTGGTGTGTGTGTGTGTGTGTGGTGTGTGTGTGTGTGTGTGTGTGTGTGTGTGTGTGTGTGCTCTTCAGAGACAGAGTCCTCTTGTGACACTCCTCTCCTTTTCCCAGGTCCCCGGTAGTCATAACAAACCTGTCAGTCATGCACTCTGATTGGACAGGCTGTCAGTTCTCTACTCTGATTGGTCCCTAAGGTGATGGAGGACCGGACAGCCAGCCAATCCCCAGGGACCATTTAACAGCTCAGCACAGCACATTCCACAATGTGCACACACACACACACACACACACACACACACACACACACCACACGCACACACGCACACCACCACACCACACACACAACACACACACACACACACACACACACACACACACACACACACACACACTAGCATATAAAGTTCTGAGAAACATCTGTTTCCTAGAGCTTGGTGAGAGCGTGGTTGTCCTATGGTTATTATCATACAACCTTCCCACAACGTTCTGGGGATGGTGCAGGATAGGTGCTTGGCTTCGGAACATCCTC